>NW_028278333.1:0-117771 GCF_059751315.1 Micrasema longulum
GGGTGCGCCTGCCCCCGGCCAGCTGGCCTGCCAACTGGAGGAGGTCGCTTGCCTCAAGCAGCCCTGCCCGCCTGTACCGACCTGTGAGCCACCGATAGTAAAAATAACAACAAAAACAAATTGCGAACAGAGTGTAATTTTATGAGGCAGTAAAAAAATATTATGGAATGGGAAAAAACATTTATGAAGAAAAAATACATAATTCTAACTTTAGTGTATGATTGTATGACCACATTTCACCGAAAATTACCTGTGTTCTAGAAAGTGTTCATAATATATAAAGAAGCCATTTTTGTGAAAATCACCTCAAGGGCGCTGTACAATAAATAAATATCCCAGCACGTCTTGCAGCTACAGAGCGCATGAACGGTTGGGATTCTAGTTCCTCGTTTCCAATTAAAATCAATTAAAAATTATAACAGATAGGAACTATATTACCGTATGCCATTTTTGTGAAAATCGCCTTAAGGGCGCTGTACAAAAAATAAATATCCTAGCACGTCTTGCAGCTACAGAGCGCATGGACGGTTGGGATTCTAGTTCCTCATTTCCAATTAAGATCAATTAAAAATTATAACAGATAAGAACTAGATTACCGTACGTCTTGCAGCTACAGAGCGTATAGACGGTAAGAAATCTAGCCCCCATAGTGGTTAGATTCATCAAAAAGCCCACTGATTTATTTATGCTTTAATTAAGTCAGTTTGGAACACCTTAAAATCTAATATGAACTTTTAATATCATTACAACTTTTTATCAAAAATTCTCAAAAATATATATTTTTCAATCAATATTTTAATATTTGAATGCTTTATATTTCTTCAGGTGCCTCATTGTACAGCTTAGATCCCTTGTACAATAAGTTGACTCTGTTTTTCTCCTCATTTGTTTTACCAATATTATCTTCTTTTATCTCTAGTTTCATATGCATGACATTGTTGGTTAAATTTGATTTTATGTTACTTATCCCCTTAATTATTTCATGTATAAAAATTGCTTTAATATATTTCATTTACATATTGCTTTACTGTAAGCAAGCCAATTTTTTTTGCTTTAGAATACATATTTCTTTTGAGTATAATTCTCATCGCCTTATTTTGAAGAATTTGTATATTTTTTATTTCCCCTCCGAAATACTCCGGACACCCAAACCATAAGAAGCTAATTAATGTTTGATTGTACTCGTAAAAACACCTTTCGTTTTTATTTTATTTCATTGGAAAGCTAACAGACATTTATAAATTTATAAGATACAGTTATACCATAAATATATATCATAAAGTCCAATTAGAGGCTTTCACATAATGTTGTTATTGTAAATGTTGTCACATAAAAATTATTCATAACATAAAATAACTAATCATACAAAACTTATAATATTACTAGAAATGTAAATGTTATACATATTATTCAAAATATTTCTACTTTTGAATATTGGTCACACAGTTGCACATTATAATATATAACACGACTATAGTTGACCATACAGTATACATTTATTATTTGCCTACATACAGAACTGCATATAACCTGCGTAATATAGGCTGCGGATTCAAGGCGCAACATCATAACTTAAATTATTTTGGAAATTTTACTTTTAAAGGAAGTTAAAGATATGTTATTAATATCAATTCAATTTAATTTCTGACTAAACATATTGCAGGTTCTATTTACAAATGAATTTTGAAAAGATTTAGTGGAACATTTAGAAATTTTAAAAAGAAATTGGTTTCTGGTCTACGTTACTGGGACTCTAAAATTGATAATTGATACAATCACACTCGTGGTAATACTTTTTTGCCAGCAGTTATGATTTGGCAGATAATCATTTTATTTTTTATTTTTGCACCCTAATAGGCCAGAGGACGCAATAACAACACTGTTAGATCAGTTCAATGCCTTTCAGGCGTTGAGCAACTGATAACAGAGGGAATTAGAGTTTAGTGGACTGTATAAAAATTGTTACTCACTTTTGAAGTTCTTCCGATTGTTTCTTATATGGAGCACTTCACTATTGCTGTATCACGGATTCCGGTATCGTGTAGATGATGATAAACTGTACAATTTAGTCTATTTACACACTAACTTCACTTTGTACGAAATATGCTGACGCAGTATATGATAAAGATTTATCAGATAGGAAACTTTTCACATGTGACTTGCTCACAGGACGGTAGAAGCACAAGAATTTGAAATAGGAAGGATTTGGGTAGGAAAGGAATATTTACAGTTTTATATGAGTTGCCAGTATAGAAAATAGAAATTCAGTACGTAACAACACAGAACACCCAGACTTAATAAAATCACCTTTTTTTATTTTTGCACTCTCGCCGAGAAATCGAACAAGAATCTTCTTATACGTCTTAACCACTATACCACGAAGGCCGCTATGTCAAAAAAGCAAGCACGTTGTTTTATTTAATTTTTTTTAGTAAAAGAAATATCAGCGTTTTTACTTATGATTTACCCAAATATTTCAATTTTGGTGGCTATTTTCTACGAGTTGTAAATAACTCACTATTAAAAAATATAAATAAAGTTGGGGTAGTGTGGGGTTTGAACCTCGGACCTCTGATCCGTGAGTGCGCAACACTAGCCACGGGACCACAACCTAATTCTAATTTTATATTATTTTTTATTTCAATTTATAATCTCGTTTTCTTTATTTTGGTAGCTTTTAGCAAACCGCTTGGAGTTTATCGGCGGGTTTTTGTTCTTAATTCCAGGAAATCATTATATTTAAACTGTTCATTAAGATACGGCTATGCGTACGCTAATTGTATTTCCAATTTGTGCAGGTAAAAGAGGCCGAAGTTTGGACAATATCTGTCCCGTAGGAGACCCACTAATGATATCGGATACCCATCGTCCCTTCCTGTGCGGGACAGACCCCGGAAAGCCAAACTGTCCACCGCTTTACCAGTGCTTCGTTCAGAGAGGTAACATTTTTTAAATTTATTTAAACGGCGTAAACTGCCTTTAACATAATATAATAATAATAATCATCATCGTCATTTCAATCGTCTGATATATGAAGGTAATATGATCTATCTTACGCTCAGTTCAGGTGCCTGTCAAGGAATAAAAAATACCCATAGCTAAATTTACAAAAAAACTTTATCTTAGAACGTATTGAGTTACGTTCTTAGATAGATACTAACCTAACCACTTCTGTAGCTCAATCACAAATAACTATCGACGTGCTAATAAGTCACGTGATAACAATTTCTTACCATGGTTGTTCATCGTATTCGCGATCATAATGGAACATCCGTGAACACCTAATATTTAATGTCCTAATATTTACGTTTCGCGACGTATAATCTGCTGCGCAATCACATATTTGAATTTCACCGATGTAAATATGGAAAATATTCCAAAACTGCTATTTTTATTTATTTATTTATTATTTATCAAGCTATTCATTGCATTTATCCGGCGATTGGCAAGCCAAATGCCAAGAAAAGCAGTCGCCATAGTAATTGTAATTTAATTTTCACTTTTTTGTATTAGATACTCCTTACTATTTTGCAAAAGTAATATATTGTATTATTTTTTAAAGTAAACGCCGAATTTTCGCCAATGAACTGTATTTTAGGAGGAAAACAAAAAACAAACCGACACGAGCGTTGACTTAGAAATTACACACGCGTTGACTTATGACTGCGATAACTTAAGCATTTTCATTATTGTTCACTGTGATCGCTCAAATGCTTACCGTGTTTTTAAGCACGTCGATAGTTATTTGTAATTGAGCTACTGATTAGGTTGGGTTAGCCTTCGTGTAGCCTTTACTCTACATATTCAAGTTAAAATTCTCTCGTATTATTTAGATTCACTGGACATAAATACTTCCAATAAATTAATGTGTAAACAAGAGTTTCATATTATTTTTCCCTGACCCTGATATTAAAAATATTCTCTTTCGCTGACCAATATTTTACCTTAATCAGTGATGATAATTTCCTTTAACCAAATAAGTTTTTCATAGGAAACGACTATGGAGTGTGTTGCCCCGCATCGCTAAAGATCCAGAAACCTGGTGCCTGTCCAGTTTCCAACGGTACATCAGAGGAGTGTGACATCGGATCTGTGTCGTGTTCCCATGATCTGGAGTGTCCTTCCATGCAGAAATGCTGCCACAATGAGCAATGTGGAAAACATTGCGTCTTCCCCGAAAACCTCACGGGTAAAAAAACCCATTAAAATATACATTGACTTATGTATAAAGAATTTAACATACTTGTACCCCGAAGTGCTAGAAAAAATCTATATTAAATCAGGATATGTTTTGTTATAAGCAGAATTTTCACATTTATTAATAAAATTAAGACATATCTGTCATTTATTTCATATAAAAACCTTCATTTTATAAAATTTCCAGTTTGTACTCTTGTCTCGCCAATATAATGAATTGGAGACTTACAATCCAATAAACAGCTTAATGGGATAAATATTTCAGCCTTTTGACGAGTTCTCAAAATGGATGTTTAAATCTAGTTTACCGTGCCCCAGAAATACAAAAGTTGAAATGATATCATATTCTGATTTTGGCTTTTGAATTGACAGCTCTTATTCATTTCATTTCAGAATGTCTGCAGCAAAAATCCCTGGCAGAAGCACTATCGTTGAACGAACGTGAGGGTCGTGGCTATATTCCGCAATGCTCTCCTAAAGATGGATCCTTTCAACGCCGACAGTGTTCTCGTAATGGTCTAGTGTGCTGGTGTGTGAATAACTCGGGACTTAAAGCAAGCGGTTCAATGGGACCAGCGGAGGGAGTTGACTGCGATAAATTCCCCATGGAGAATGGTAATGTTTAATCAATTAGTCGATCAAATATTACCGCGTAATAAACAACGATTTTGAATGTTGTTAATTTTCATTTTTAGCACGCCATGAAGCTCGATCTTTAAGCAACAAACTGTGCGACCAAAATATCTGTGCCTCCATCTGTGAATACGGTTTCAAAGTAGATTCAGATGGTTGCCCAAGCTGTGAGTGCGATGACCCTTGTCAAGGATTTCCTTGCCAGGATGGCGAAGAATGTGTCCCCGTGAAGGAGTCTACATGTCAAGAAGAATTCTGCCCCACTTACCCCGTCTGTGAGTAATTACTTTTTGCAGCGCTATTTTGTTAGCTTTTTAAGAGAAATAAATTGAAATTGAAATATTTGGAATAATTTTATTATTTTATTTTTTAGGTCGTCCCAAGGTGACGTATGTTAACCCTTGCATGCATGATGCTCCCCTGACTAACGAAACAACAGGAGAGATCATCAACTGTGACCCTGAGCGTGACGAGGATAGCCAATCTGACTGTCCTTCTTCACACCGCTGCATTCAGGTGTCTAACAGTGAGCAAGCTGTCTGCTGCCCATCGGAAGACATGATGGAGGAAGAAGATGAAGGCGAAGACTACTTGATGAAGCCAGGACTTTGTCCTTTCAGCGTTAATCAGCTTTGTGACCTTAACACTACCAAATCCTGTGTCGCCGATGATGAGTGCGATGGAGACAAGAAATGCTGTCTCACTTCCAGCTGCGGATCTGTCTGCGCAGATGCAGAGATCAAAGAAAATACAGATGACAATACGGATTTCGATAGAGCACCTTCAAGTAAACATTTAACTTTTGAAATAAATTTAATTAGATAAATCAGTTGATTTGTTTGAAACACCATTTTATAATGATTTGTTTTTAGTGTGCGAATATCTTCGAGACTTTAACGATAAGATGGAAGGTACTGATGATGGCATGAAACTTGCTCTCCCTAAACCAGAATGTCATACCAACGGTTCCTTTGTGGCTACTCAGTGTCTTGGCCCAAATTGTTGGTGTGTGGACAGCTTCGGTACTGAGATTCCTTCCACCAGGGGTAATGGTACAGCGACAGTTGATTGTGTACTGTAAGTGCTATGTATTATAAAATTTAAAAAAAACATAATTAAATCAAAATTTAAAAAATATATACAAACAATTTTTTTTATAACAAATGCGAAATATTTTTTTAGGTTACGTGAGAATTCAGATTGCTTGGAGCTTACGTGTCGTCTAGGATGCGATTACGGTTTTGTGATCAGTCCAGAAACTCAATGTCCTCTTTGCCAGTGTAGAAACCCCTGCCAAGATGTGACCTGCGGTGAAGGCCAAGGTTGTCAGATGGTGGACGTAGCTTGTGACAATGATTACTGTCCTCCAGTTCCAGCCTGTAAGTCTTGTGCGTTATTCAGTGATGATTACGTTTTATGGAACCAATCAGGTTGTTTATAGTTTTTTTTTTGTCATGCAGGTCTACCTCAAAAGCCTGGTGAGTGCCCGTACTTAGTACCTAGCTCTGGAGGAGGACAATGCGAGTACGGCTGTCAATCTGATTCCCAGTGTGAAGGTGATCAGAGATGTTGTAGCAATGGCTGTGGTACACACTGCGTGCAGCCGATTATGAAAACTGCATGCCAACACCAACGAGTAAGTATTTATTCATTTGTTCCGAGACATATTTAGTATATTTATAATCGACTAAATATTATATTTTCTTTTTTTTTTAAGGCAATCGCTTTACACAAAGCTTCTGAGGAAGGTATACCAGCTCGACAGCTGTATGTGCCATCTTGTGGTGAGGATGGGACATTTGATTTGGTTCAATGTCACGAAGCCAAGGGTACTTGCTGGTGCGTAGATCAAGCAGGACAAGAAGTGGAGGGTACGAGAACAACTAAAGCACAGAAACCACAATGTCAAGGTAATTCCTTTTATTTTTGAGACATTGTGATGAACAATTTTTTCATTATTATTGTAGTAGAAATACATATTGTATTGCATCTTTTCAGCTCCTTCGAATTGCCCTGCGATGGAATGCTTTAAGGAGTGCGAGTACGGATATGCCTTAGACAATAAAGGATGCAATACTTGCCGATGCAGGGATCCGTGTGATGATACGAAATGTCTCAACGAAGGAGAAGTCTGTAAAGTTGTCAGTAAGTAGATATGTTATTATGACATGGTGAAGGAGTTCATCAGAGGGGGAGATAAATCGAGAACCGTCTTTCTCGACATTCGCTTGAAACGCAATAGGGTCATTTCATTGGCCATACGTCATGATTCATTTTTATTTGTTCCTTGCCATTTAAATTTGTGTAGAACAATTTCACGAATCTTGACGTCACAACAACCAAGGCCAAACACGTAGCGTTTTGAGACGAACGTATTTTTGGTGAATTTATTTTTTATTTTAGTGGCATGGTTGCTCGGATTACAAAGGGGTAATTATTCTTATTTTGAAACAGAGCAATCTCTTAATCTGTCTTCATTGGAGAGACGTAGAACTGAGATGGACCTTATATGCATTTTCAAAATACTTCATGCTTTAAGTGATGTCCCATCTCTGTTGCGATCAATTTCTTTTCATGTTCCCAACCGTGTCACCAGAAGTCAAAATCTGCTATTTATAAAATCTTCTAAGAGCAACTTTGGTTTTTATGCCCCAATGTACAGGATGTGTAGATTAGTCAATTCATCACACGACTTGGAATTTTTTGGGATAGATCTTCCGGCTTTTCGTAGATCTCTTCGCGACTAAACAGTGTGGGATGAAGTTGGATTGGCATGGTTTAGCTCAAAGTTTTTGGTCTTTCGTTTTTTTTAATATATTGAATACTATTATTGTTTTGCCCTTGTTTGTCTTTGCTAAATAGTTTTTTGTTATTTTTGTTCAGTTTCTTGCATTTATGTTTCTTCATGTAACTGTTGTAATTATATATAATAAATAAATAAATATCTATGTATGAAAACATTTCTCCACAATATCCATATTGATTTTGAAAATACAATTAATTATTCTAAATCCATTTCGTATATTTTTATTGGTATTTGATATTTTCCTATTATTCACGAGAGGGGTTTTTGTGATTCACGTCAAATCGCGTGAACAATCTTTATTTGAAAAATTATGTCTTATAACTACGTCTGAAGGCCATCAAATATATAATTTATATAAATATGGTTTATAATTTTCTTTTGTATTTATCATCAGCACCCAATACAAATTATTAGGATTAGGGAATAACAATAAGACTTTGATATTTTAAGCCGGTTTTTGGTGTGTTCTGTTGAGTTTTTATTTCAGGCAATCGATGCGTCTACTGACTTTATTATTTCTTTTAAAACCTGAATCGCCATGTCGTGTTTTACACAATTTTTCCTCAATTGTCTTACATCACAAAATAGTAAAATTGCACATCAATTAACAAGTTCACAGTCAACTCCGCCAATTGGGGAACTTATCATTTTAACGTTTTTCCCGAAAAATGTATACATATTCTTTTGCCTTATTTTGCATATTTTATTACTTGATCTCCGAGCCAATATGATAATAAAAAAGCTTGATTTTTTCGAGATTTCATTATTTTGGGCTGTCTTTGATAATCCATATGCAATGTTAACGACATTTCAAAATTACAGATAATCAAAACAAACTATGGATATTTTAAATTGAGTCATAAATGAATCGGAAAATAAGTTTTGCTTGACATTTATTTTTTTTAAATAAATTAAAGCAGATCGCATTTTTTTTGTTACCACGGATTACTGCATTTGTTATATTATACAGTTATACACCCAAATTGTGTAAAACACTCTATTTTATAGTTCTCAATTCCTCTGTTTAGCAGTAGGATGCGTCAGTGAACCGTGTCCCCCGGTAGCCCTATGCCTCGGTTCTGATAACACTGAAGGTGTTCCTAGCTGCGAAGGGGCTGACGGGACCCCAGCTAGGCGCTGCGGTCCCAACGAGCCCCCATGTCCCTCTTCCCACAAGTGTCGCCTGCCTCCAATATCGGGCGCTAATGACAGTCCTCCAGTCTGCTGTCCCAAACCGAGTAAGTTACAAAATAAAATTACATATAATATAAGTGTATAATGTTATGTCATTCACAAGCTATACATGTTTCTTGTTTTGCAGTTTCGATTCTTAAGTAACAATCAAAAGTTAATTTATATAATAATGGCCAACAGTTCGAACCCAACCGACAGGTAATCCGTCAAAGAAAATTGAATACAACTGACCTGGGCAATCCCGAAGTCCTGGTCTGCATCCAATTCGTCTTCATCAATTAACTGTTAACTCTTCTTTTGAATTTGAATTTGAATTTTAACACCTTCGCGATTATTTCGAAGATTTTTAAGGAGATTACAAAACCCAGTGGCGTGCCCAATATGGCGAAATTTGCAACGATAATTTTTTATGTATTTCCGCCCGTGTGCAGTGACGGAAGACCAGGCGAGCCATCTATCGAGGCCCATTAAAACTACGTATTTGATTAACTAATCAAATACGTTGTCCTTTTCGGTTGACTTCATCTTTTCTCAACAGATGTCACTGCCGTGACGAATTCGAACCGATGGCCATTACAATAAGGTTAAAATTAATATAATAAAATTATAATATAATATAATAAAATTCTTGACTCTTCGTTCGCGTTAAAACTTGCTCTACTATATTCTATACTAGCGGACCCGACAGACGTTGTTCTGCCCAAACGTTGGCTTGCCTGCTATCATATTAAAAAATACTTTTCTAGGTATCTAGGTACTTGTTTGTGATTAAATTCCAAAACTAAAAATTGTTGATATTAAAAAAATATTGAATTTCAGTAGGTACTGTTTATAGTTGAATTCCAAAACATAAAATAAATATATTTTCAAATATGGCATTCTTTTTGCAAACGTCAAATTCCGGTCGCCTCACCAACAGAGTGGTGTACTTATGTAGGAATACGGTTTTTAAAATGTTTTGAATTTAATATTATTTTTGTGTTATCAAAAATCCAATAAAAAGAAATTAATGGGTAGAAAGTATAAGTAATTTAAGGAAAGAGTACGATTGAGATCCTAAAAAAAACAAATGCTGTTTGTAAATATTAAAAACAAACTTTTTTTATACACAAAAAACAACATCTTTCCATTTTTTTGCAAATGCATTCTCCTCGAATGCAACCCTTGTAGTTTGATGAATAAAACATTTGTGATTGAAGATTTTAATATCTACAAACACGCACGACGCAAAGATCTATATTTCTCTGAAAACCGCACGTAAATCGGTTAAGCCGTTTAGGAGGAGTACGGTGACATCACACGTACAAGGAATTAAATATATAAAGATTATAATTTGAAATTTTTAAGCATTTTTAAATTTGGATTTTAGGCCGGAGCGTTCTGAACAATTTTACATCGATCCATAAGGTGGTTGATAGGTTTCCTCATTAAGGTTTTTAAAAAACATATAATTTTTGATAATCATTGTTCAATAGGTCCACTTATATTCACAACAAATTGTGACATATATACAATACTCACACACCCATACATATATACACACATCCTCACACACCCCACATGTACAGAAATAACACTATTACACTAAAAAAAGTACTTAGCATAAATATTATTATGTGACAATAAAGGTTACCCTCATTATACAAATAAATATAGAAACACATTATATTTATATATATATATATATATATTTCTACTGACACATCGAAACCATTGTATAAAATTATAATATGTGTTTTGTTTTTATGAGAAAAATATATTTTAAAAAATTAAAAATCTTCTTTTCAATGGAGGCCCTGCAGTCCGCGACATGTTGTGCTGACATATTGTGTTGTTGTGCAAAAAGTTGTGTTGAAAAGTTCGAAAGATGTGTTGACCTTTTTTATTGATTAGTCATTTTACTATTTTATGCCGGTACTAGGTGCCCGGTCGCATGTAACGACTGTTTCTCCCTAGTTGTTATTTATCCTCGTACCGTACAATTGAAATTCTTCGAAATCTGTCCGTCTAACCTGACGGCAAATACCAAACCCAGAAATGAAATGAAATTATTTTTAGGCGAGGCAGGAGAAAAATATTAACACGCATTCTCTTCATAATCTTAAACAAACATCTAAATAAGTAAGTAGAGAGTCGTCATAAAGAGTCTAAAATTGAAAATAAACAGTTTGTTAAAATTATTACTCTACATATAATATATAATGTGTATTATGGTAATTACTAGTTGTTTTAATGAATATTTTGAACAACTATCTGAATAAACATATCACATTATAATCAAAAACTGTTTAAAATAGAAAAAAAATATATAGTCACAGCGAAGAAGATTTCTGTCGTGCGGAATCAACTCTTTGACTTTTTGCGTTTTTAAAACAATTTTCGGAAAATTGTAATAGCAGTGTTAGAAAACCCTAATGCAGATTTGTAAGGATATGATGAATTAGTCATCTTCAATTTAGTTCAATTAATTTATTTCAAATATAACATATACATTACAAACATATATTTAATACGTACATACTATAAAAAATAAAAAAATAAATGAAAGAGACTTATGTCAAAGTAGTAGGAGAATCCTGTTCCGGAAAACCCCTTCGGATACATGGAACAGATCAATATCCAGAGCGATGTTGTTTAGCATAGCGGTAGACCTTCCAACAGGTTAGTCCTGTATATCGGAATATGAAACAATCTATGCTGACGCTGTCTTGGGTAATTATCAGGAACATACAAACCAATGCTCATCACAATCTCAGAATTATCGATCATACCGCGCCACAACCGATAAAAATGTGTAGACAAATACACATTCCTTCTAGTCTCTAAACTGTTGTAGCCAATCATTCCCTGGAGAAACTCGGTCGGGTAGAGCCAAGCACCACGCACTCTCTCATGTAGAGATATCTCAGAAACTTCTTTTGGATTTTCTCTATCATAAGAGAGTACTTCAGTTCATCGGTCTTCTCGGTGTGCGTCCGTCTACAACTCCTCAAAATAACGACAGTGCGTTACTTTACAGGATCCGTATGCTTTGACGCAAAGGATGAAGGACGTTGTAATCACAGTCCAGGTCAGGTGTCGAACTTCACTGTGAGGTGGCACTTTAGTCCAGAGAAAAACCAGTGCCTACAGTTCAAGTATGAAGGGTGCTCTGGAAACCATAACAACTTCCAGAATGAACAGCATTGCAACACTGTATGCCCAGGTAATAAATAAACTCGATGACATCCTCACATTACCTTATCCCCACTTAGTCCACTACTTTGGTACACGAATTGTGATTTTTAACAATGTAACAAACGACCACCAGGACAAAATGATGAATCTTCTTCAACTGATTTAATTCCGAAAGCCGAAAATTTCTGTTGCTATCAATTTCGATCGATTCTTTACGGTGTAAATTCCAGTACTTGTCTACAAATATTTGGATATGCTCAAAGCGTGATTAGTTGGCGCGTTCACCTACCACGCTCGAGGTCCCGGGTTCGACTCCTGGGAAGGTCAAAATGAAATATTCATGAAAAAACGTGGCTCTACATTGAAATATTTCATGTTCCTTAACTGGCACTTGAAGAGCAAGGCTGATCACCTTACTTTAATGTAATAGATGATCGATATACGCTACATTTGATGTACCAATGCAGTGCCTTTTGCAATATAGGGTGCGGAGAGGGATATGATCGTCATATTTAGATATTTTTGTTTTCCTTCAGCAAAAATAGCCTTAATTTTTGGAATTTACACTAATTTCTTCTTCCAAGTGTTCTTTCTCGCAATATTTTTAAGGTTTCAGGCAAGTTTTTTTAAATTATTTGTTTTTCAGTCCTCAGCCAATGCGAGCGTCTCCGGGAGAAGAACCAGAAGGCGGCCATCCGCTACAAGAAGGACACGTTCATCCCGCGCTGCCGCTCGGACACGGGCGAGTGGGAGGCTGTGCAGTGCATGGAGCACATCGGGGTATGCTGGTGCGCCAGCGGCAAGGGGGAGCCTCTGCGGGGCAGCCTCGTGCGAGGGGAGCGCCCCAACTGTAACTTCCGCCAGGCGAGGAGGAGGATGGACTTCTCCAACAATGATGACGGTAGTTACCTCATTTTCTATGTCTTTTTTGGTCTTACATCAATATTGTAAGACCCAAGTGGTTACTTCTTCTCGTCTCTGAAGTTTCACAAAATGATTTGCGAAATTCCTACACTAAAATGGAAACAGAATCTAAATTTCATTATTTTAATTGCCTTCAGCCTACAGAGGTTATAATAAAGGGCTTTGCTTCTCGGTAGATATTTGTTCTTGGAAGATTTAAAGTTACTCAGGGGGGCTCTGATACCGCAGGGACACAACTGATGTTTTGGAAGCCAGGCAAGCAAAAAAAGTAAGAGCAGCAAAAAGAAAGTGAGTCTATTTCACTGCCCCATATAGCCCCTATGGGTAGCTCTACACATAAACCAAAATGTGCCCCTAATGCACTGGAATCTACCCACAGAGTAACACCAAATCAAAATATTTATCTTACATGAACATAATTTATTTGCAAAACAGATCTGGTTCTGGCGTCAAAGTTTGATCCTTCAGATTGTTGGGCGGTGCTTTGTCTTTGAGTAAGGCACATTATTTTCTAATTAATACCTAATGAAATAATAATATTAGTGAAAGGGGCGGGGCAGTGAAAGTAGTAGAGTTAAATTCAATTTTAATTGCGATGTATGAAATTGGCATTTTAAATCATATAAGATGATCGCAGTTCTGGTATTTTTAAAATGTATTTTAATAATTCTTGAAATTACTTGATTACGCTGAAATTACAGAAAATGCTCAAATGATCATTATATTAGAAACAAAGTGATACCAAGAAAAGCCGAAAAGCCCAATTACAGCTCAAAATATGCAGGCTTAGCAATCATATGTGATTTCTCCAGGAATCGAATCTGGACCCCCCCCGTGCGTGAAAGATGCTGAAATAATTGTTGATACACGTGTTTTCAGTTTTGGAAGAGCTCGTGCGCCACATGACAGACTACAACTTCATAGATTCCATCGAGGAGAGCCAGGAGAGTGACTCCAGCAAGGTGGGCGACGAGGCAGCTCCCACGCGAGCGGCGGCGGCAGCTTCCTCAGGGCCACGGAGCCGCTGCCTGAGCACGCAAGAGCGGTTGGCTGGCTCCGCAGCCGCCTACGAGGTGACGTGTGACTCCAGCGGGCGGTTCAATCCCACGCAGTGCGAGAACAGCCGAGGGGACGCTAAGTGTTGGTGTGTGGATGAGGCGGGTAACCAACTTTCCGGCACTTCTACCTTCTCGAGAGGAAATAGCATTTGCTGTAAGTCCACGAATATTTTTTTCTCCTTGCTTATCCGTATTTATATTCACCATCACCATTCTCACAAACTTATCATCTTAATAAATATTTTGTATTGAACCTTATTATTTTATTTGAACCCCATTCTAACGTTAAAAATGGTCCAAAATTGAAATATTTGGGTAAATCACATATCCGCAAATGTTTATTTTTTTAAATCATCAACTTCCGCACCCAGTGGTGCATATAATTGGTGAACCACATGCAGTGTAACTTGTTGCGCTTGCATATGACGATTCAGGTCTTGGCTTCAATTCCTGAGATTATGGTGGTTTTAAACTTCAATATTTCATTGTCTCCAATCTGGCATCTGAACGGTAAGACTGATCCCTTACCTCCCAGTAACAGATGGTTGAGATACACAGCAGTTACTTTACAAATGCAGTACCTAATGTAGCATCATGATTTAATGATGATTGTAAACATAATTGAAAAGAAAAAGCAATACCGTTAGAAGGATAGATTGTATAAAATAAATTATGTTTTCTCTTTTCTCCAGTACCTACACCGATTGAAGCAGTGCACATAACTCTCGGATTCTTCGGCGACTTCTCTTCCGAAATTGGTAACGCCATGAAATCCCAACTCACTAGAGATCTTGCAAAGCTAGGAGCTACCATCAAGGACAAGCAGATAGAACTGGTGAAGGAACCAGGAGTCACCTATATACACTTCACCGTACTTGGAAACAATAAAGTAGACATCGCCTATCACTTGGAAGAATTGGTACATAATTATTTTATTTTGTTGCAAATAAAGGATATGACTTTTTAAGATTATTTCTATCAATGGATAAAGCTTTTCTCTATTCAAGTATAAACTATATTTCTAGAAAACATATCTCAATTATCATTTCAATTATACAACTTTTTCTGTTGTTTCCAATGATACTCTTATTTTGTTTTTTTTTAATACTACTATATTTTACTATTATTTTGTTGATTTTAGTGATAGTATTATTTTGTATATTTAATTATGTGTGATTCTTAATTTGTATAACTTATATTTTAAAAATTATTTCTGATTATCTTTTTGGATTATATTCTTTGGAATTTTATTATTTTTTACTCATACCTTTTTTTCTAGATTGTTATTCTATTGCATCACATGTCATTATAATTTAATTGAATTAATTTTACTATGTATTTTTATTGTGGCTTGACACGGGCATAGCCTAAAAAGCCTTAATAAGTTCATTAATATTTAAACTAGTGTAATTTTGAATGAATGAATAAATAAATAAATAAACAATGTTGTAATCCGTTGTAGGTGAAGCAGGAGGAACTATTCCTCAGCAAGCAGCTGGGCCAAGGTAACGTGACGATGGTAGCGGACATCAGGAAGTCCACCTTCCGCCACAAACTGGGCACCGCGCAAACCAAAGACATGGCTGACAACAAGATCATCGCCCTCCAGCACCGAGAAATCCTCTCCGAATCGACGGTAATTATATAAACACGATTATTTAAGTCAATGGTCTTTCAAACACTTTTAGTGTCTGACTCAAATGAGTATTAGATTTCCTAATCATTTTTTAATTTTTTGGGTGACTTCTTCTGCAACCATCTACATTCGCACTACACTCGTATATACTTATTTTTGTTCTTTTGTCGCCCGTTTATTTCATTTGCCAAAATCGCCACTGTTAACGAAAAGCGAATTTAAACTAATATCATTTAGTTTTGTGGTGGATATATTTGAGGAAATGAATAGAAGCACGGACATGGACCGGCTTTTAAAGCGATGATGATGTTGTATGTTTTTCTGATAGTATGTCTTATTCCAGTCAGTAAAAAAATATGCATTTCCCTCTTTTTCTCGATTCAATGAAGTACATTATAATAATATGTATTTCTGTGCCACCTTTTTTCTGCACAACGTAACGGCTACAAAACTTATGAAAGCAGCTTGGCAACGAGGGATGTTTCCGTGTATGTGGATGCTGTTTACAGCATATGATGGGCAAGATGTTGGGTTGCTATTTCTCTTTTCATTCAGGAAATCGTTTCTTGTCTTGACACTCTTGAGCGTATTGCTCTATTGTTAAATTTCTTCAATCATCTTGTTTTATTTCAGGTTTCTGTCCTGACCACGTATCATACAGCTATTATCGTCCTGGTGGCTGCCTCCGCCTTCATCATCAGCACCATGGCCGTGCTACTCATGCTGTACAGGAAGAAGGTCTCTTCCCTCGGGAGCTCCAAGGTCGCCACCTTCAGCGACAGGTTCTTGCCGGTAGAACCCCCTGTATACGTTCTCTCCAGAAGAGAGAAGGACGATATCGCAGAAGCTATGGACACCAACGACAGAACTATCAGCATGAACATATAAAAACCTGAAACAAAACTTGAAATATCGACTATTTGAGTATTGTGATTCTTCGAGGATTTAAATAGTTTGTAGTATATGCAAAATCGTCGAATTACTCTAGCAGCCATTAATTCATTATCCTCGCATTTGTCAAAAATAGAGGAAAACAAAAAGATCGGCCGCTCAGCTGATTTGACGATTTTGGATATTATGCTGGTCCAGAACGTTTCGCTTGAGCCAAATCGTTTAATTCGCGAGTCGCCAATTTTTTAGTTATCCTCTAGTTTGAATAAAAGCAAAACTGATTGTGTTTTTTCATGCGAGTTGGCTAAAAAATGTTTGGGCGCTTAGTCAATTTGACAATTTCGGACATACCTCTTAGCACGTGCGAAAATGACAAATCTTGGACCTTTGTCCAAGGCGTTTAATAGTGTCAGAATAGCCTAATTTTTCTTCATTCCTGATTTGTATGATGTAACAAACCGTTGCGCTTATTATTGCGACGGGGTCATGTGCATAAAAATGGAGAGTAACGAAAAATTGGCCACTTGGATGATTTGACGATTTCGTACATGTTTGGTCCAAAGCTACAAACGATCATGTTGGTTATTGGGTCGTAGTTTCATATAGATTAGGGACCGAATAAAAGATTAAACGAATTTGAACTTGCTACTTAGTTCACGAAATTGTACGATTTTCAGTTTATTTTAAGTCTAACAATAATACACATCGTCGAGATTAAACGAACCCATATAAGTTCACCACCACAGGGAACTATAGTATTTACTTTGTAAATATAACTTGCGAAATGCAATTAACAGAATATTTAAACCTGAAATTGTTTATAGTGATTTGAATGTTTTTTTTTTAAAGCGCAGATTTTCGGCAGGAAGAAAAATCTTTTTTGTTTTTCATAATAATATTAAGATATTTATAAATTCCCTAAATTATCATCTAAAAAATATATACAGTAGGAACTTCCCCATCTGATAAAAAATATTTTAAAGTTAAAGTAAAAATATTTTAAGGTTTTTCGTTAATATTGAAAATCGTAAAATATAAATCAAACCATAACTAAATTAAATCATCATCATATATTTAAAAGATAAATAGTTTCTCTTTTGACTAAATTATAAATATTAGGAAGAGCTTATTTAAGAAGCTTGGCAATTCGAATTTAATTATAAAGTAACTCTTTGAATAATAAAACGATCCTTGGATTGCTCATTTTATATTTACTTAGATTATTTGATTTCTTAGATTATTTTATACATAAAACTAAACTATGATAGTATGCCCATTACCATCACCAATAAAAGTTTTACTCGGTTTCCGAATTAAAGAAGCATTAGTTATTAATCCGACCATAATCAAAAGTTTTGTTTTTTAAAATACTAAAATTAAAAAAACATTTAAAGAAAAAGATTATTAATAGCTTAGCGAGCGAAGATAAATTCACGAGAGTTGTTTGTTTTTTTTTTATTAGTGTGTGAATATTGTTTACTTTTAGTTCACTTATTAAAATAATATTTCGAAACAATAATCATAAGAAAAATAACAGTCATTTTGGGTAACATTGAAGTTTAATAAATCGGACTAAACTAAATTAGTCCGTTCTTTTTTTATGGTAATTTATAGAAACAAAAATATAAAACTATTAATTTTCTATAATAAGGCATAACATACCAAAAAGATCCGTAAAATTGTTTTGACGAATATATAAATGCCAAGAGCGGTACCTTACTTCCGAACATCATTTTCCATACATCGTCCAGTGTTATTCTACAGTTCCGATTATTTAATTTTTTATTATAAACCATTAATTTAAACTTTACATTAACTTGAATTTTACACTAACCTAATTTATAACAAATGCAGAGCGATTATATGGTCCAAAAGTAAGAAATTTGTTTAAGAAAATAAAGTCCTAAGCTTTCCAAATTTAGACCAATTAAATATTAAACACTTTTCAATCATTTACAATATATTTTTTAAGAGTTTTGTAATCAAATTGAATTAAATTAAGATCTAAAAACACCAACCTAAAAAATAGCAACTCGAAATACCCCAAATAAGTATCTCATAAACCTGGTTCAATGTTACTCAAAATCTCTATAAAATTATAATTTAAAAAATAATAAAAAATGTAGGCACATAATACCTTATATCAGAATATAAGATTTGATCGCGGTTTGTTGATGGTGTCATATTCAAGTCAAGTAAGTCAAAATTAAATCGATCAACAATTTTACTAAAACAATAATGGGAATATTAAACTTAATCGGAACATCAAACCCAGCGTTTCTCAAAAATATGTTACGTGAAGGCAAGTGAAAAGTCTTACTCTTCAGGTACCAGTCTAGAAACAATTAAATATTGGGGTGTCGAATCACCTTTAAAACCAATATATCTCTCGCTCCCGAATATACCCGAATTATCGAAAGTGAGACATGAAGAGTGCGTGAGACAATTATATATAAGGTTACTCTTTTACTTCGTTTTCCGCAACCTGCGACACATAGGTAAACTCTCTATCGTATTGTGATTTATCTACGATTTTCGATAAAATGCTTGTTTTGTTCCCAATAAGCATTATTTAGTTTAAAAATATATTACCCATACCTAAATGTGTACCGCAGTAACACCGATAATCTTAATCCATAATTGTATATATTTATGGAGATATTAAAGTTATTAGATGGAATTAGCTACACATCACCGGGAAGGGAGAGTTAAAAAAACATTCCTTTTATTTTTATTGTATGTAAATACTAGATATAAAACATTTTGCGTTTTCTTCATATTTTATGAATTAAAATATTTATGTACTAATTATATTATTTGATAATACTGAATTATTTTACTGCTATTTTGAACATATTATTTTGAAACTGTTTAGGTAGATAATTCTTAAACTGTCAGTGATAATTTAACTGATAAAAATGATTATTTTCATAATTAAACATGTGTTTAAAACGACAGTCTAATAAATTCAAATCACCTTTATCTTTGGCTAAATAGTTGTCACTGGCAAAATTTGTATAATAATAATTTTCCTATTTATTTCAATATGTAAATAAAGTTTTTGTAAAATAGAAAATGTTTGTTTCAATCTTCATTCTCCAAACATAATTTTAAATAGGTTCAAATTAAAGTAGTTAATTAGTGCTTTATCCGACATGTATAATCAAATTAAATTGGGTGATAAACGAAATATTCAATACTCTAGAATGTCTAGAATGCTGTATCTACTTTTTAATCTAATAATCTACATCTCAACTTAAGTATGTGCAAGGTTATGAGATTTTTTTGTCTGGAAAATCCAATCACATACGACTATTTACTGAATGATGAAATATTATCACCTGTATACGAGATTATACGAGATTTAGGTATTATGCTTGACACTTAACTTTTTTATACAACTCATATTGAACACGTGATCAGTAAATCCTTAATACTCCTTGGATTTATTGACAGAAGCACAACTGACTTCCCTGCATTTGTTGTACCTATGATTGAAATTAGCAGCATTCGGTGAAATGTGAATGTTGTAAATATCGCTAAAATTATTTATTTATATATACATCCAATGGGTATTTTATGGGCATATGTATCCATAGAAAATTATTATAAAAAAAATTAGAAAGACACAATGGTATATAGTAGACTTAGTGGGAGTGGAAGCGGGAGAGAGGTGTTTATAATTTAATTTGATTCAGTGATCGTATGAAAGAAGACAACTTGTTATCAAAGATAGCAAGACTGGTATGTTTGTTGGCAGACCTAAGAATTCTGGGCATAGGGGAATGAAAACCATAGTTAGTTCTATGGTTATCGGGGTATGTAAGAGTCAGTTTTGTCTGAGAATTCTAGTTGGGATATTTAATTTTAATGAGCTCAGTAGTTCAGGCGCATCAAATTGATTGGGTTGTGGTCCTGTGGCTAGTGTCTCGGACTCACGGACCAAAGGTCTGTGGTTCGAATCCCACTTTACCCCAACTTAATTCCATTTTCTAATAGTGAGTTATTTACAACTCGTTGAAAATGGCCCTCAAAATTAAATATTTGGGTAAATCATAGGAACGCAAATATTTCTTTTTAAAAAAAAAAAAAAAAAAAAGAGTGAGGAGAGAATTTTAAATAGGACTAGAATGTCTTGATTTATTTCAACGGTCTTGAAGATAATATATATTTAAGGTAGTTTCTAACTCATTAAACGTATATTGGTCTCTGGATAAGCCCAACCTCTAGCCTATCTTTTTTGAAAACCTATGTTGAACTGATTCAATATTTTTGATGTTAATATCATAATATGTGACCAGATAACAAAGAATAATCTAGGTGCGGGCAAACTAGGGAACAGAAAATAGTTTTAAGGGTATTGATATTTTTATAAATTGCAATAAAACGTAGCAGAAAACCAACTCGACAAATCACTACCTTGTTTTTTCTACAAAAACTTCCAGCATTTGAAAGAATTCAACCATTATTACAAATTGAATTGCATTGACCAGATTTTCATGTTTGTATTTTAAAGTCATTTTCCCATTCGAGTCCATAATTCGGCAAAAAACATCCATTACAAATATATGTATTTAGGTATTCTTTTTTCTGCAATTTAGCTTTCTGAAGAAGATTTTCCATTTTCTTTCCTGAAAAAAAGTTTTATTTGCGTTGAGTCAAATAAAAAGTAGCTGTCGATATGTTTTTTTCATTGATACTATTCTCACAAACTCTTCTTTTCATTATTATTATATTCAGCAAATTCGTAGTATTAAGGACATAAACAAACAGTACAATTTGTGTCCATAGACCTACCCCGACTCCCTAGACAAAAAACTGTGTTGAACAAGAGTACCAAATAACGTCTGTAAAGGTTTGTGATTAGAAATCACTTATTTCATGAATAGTATGTAAGTCAGTCTTTGGTATGGATGTGTCTTCAGAGCGAATGCTGCGGATTCCGCGGACAGTCGGACGTACAAATCTATTCCAGGTACTAGACATAAGAGAAAGACTAACATCCATGTGCGAGAAAAGAATCCTGCAGTTCTTTGGATATATTTCCCGAGGGAACTGAGATCGTTTGGAGAAAACTATCCTCTTGGGAAGTGTCGAAGGGACAAGGTTGTGTGGACGTTAAACCGACAAGATGGAGTGGCTCATTCACTGACTTATCAGAACTATCACTGACACATGCCTACAGAACAGCACAAGACCGTTCCAGATGGAAGGAGACTGTCCACGGACGAGCCATGCCAGGAGTCGGGCGTAATCGCCATCCTCAGACATAAGGCACGAATTAAAAAGAGAGAGAGAAGACTCTTCAGAGCAAAATACGTTAAAAATATTATTTATCAATGTTGTTTATTTTATAAAAGAATCGATGTACATTGTAGGTATTGGGTATACATTTTCGAACCCCGTTCTACCAAAATGAGTTGTAAAATTTAATTCAACGCAGAAATCCTAACGATGAATTGTTGGAAACTAATGTAAGCTTTTGAAACATCCACAGAATGTTAAAACCGTAAACGGCTTACGCTTGAAAAGCTTATTCACTGTAATTTTTTTGGACTTTGAGTTGGTACTGGTATTAAACTGTATGGGATACATTTATATCAACTGTATTGAACTTTAAAACATTTATTGCTTATTACGAGTCTTAAAAAAATAGGAAAGTGAAGTTATTATTTTTCGCGCCCATTCCATTGTAAACAATAATTTCTACTGCGTTTATATGTTTCATATCGACGGTTTTGTAAAAATATAATCAAACTTTACAAGATAAGCAAAATAAACCCACATACTTGGATCAAAAGTAATTTAAGTTTTTGCATCGAGAGTACATTTTTCCTGTATTCTTCTGTTGGAAAAATGTGGTAACGTTCAATGTTACATTCTGTACATTATATTTACGGTTGACGGGGAGTTTTTTTCAATCAACCGATTCGAAGACCGTTTTGTCTTGTTGATTATGAAGGCGATGTATGTATATAAAGGTTTTTCTTAAAAATGTTTATTGCCTTAAAACTGTAACCAACGAGACTAAACTTTTTTATTCTTTAGAACAGCGAAATGTCAATGTGAGAGCTTGCCATAACCTCATATTTTTGTCATAGGATAGAATGAAAAATATTTTGTTTATATACCTTTTTTGTTAACTGCGTATGTTTGGAGTGTCTCTCGTCTGGGAGTTGACTAACACTTATTTTAAGGGTCTGATGTTCTGGCGAGAGGTTTTTACTACACTTTTGGTTAAAGACATCCTTTTCAGCGGTACTTTTTAAGGGAGTTTCCTCTAGTATGACATCTTCTAGAAGCCATTTTCTAAAACAAAAAATATCCAAATGTTATATGGTACTTTACATCGAAACTGAAATTTCAAATGAAATCATTTTAAAACTCATTAATTTTTTTATATTAGACGACAAAAACACTAGCTCTTAGGCAAATACCATCATAAATATACTTGAACTAATTTAAATTCGAATACCTGGTAGGTGCACTAGAAGTAGAGAATTATTTTATTGTAACAATTCTCGTACCAACTTCGAAATGCATTCGGCTATATCCAGAATACATAAGTATGGAAATAAGTTCGAAAAAATATTTGATATTTTTAATTCAAACTCTGTAAATTCATTAAAATATAATTTTACTCGTTATTTTTTAGAAAGGGAATGAATTTATTTAAAAATATATTATCAAATTTTACTTTGTTTTTTTTTTGGATACGTATTTTTGTTTATTTCTTTATATATAAATTATACATTTGTGGATTTATTGCCAAATTATAAAGGTGTTATTAAGATTATTTAAGCTTTCATATTGATCCAAAAAACGTATTATTTATAAAATTTTATTATGGTATTATTTTTCTTTTTCATAATTACCTAGCTAAATACTAGTCACTTTATGTTTATGTTAAATTATTATCAATTTTAATTTGCTATATTTATATTTTGAACATAAGGTTTTCTCATTTTAATTGTTATCTTTTATTCGTCATGTTAGATTTGTATGTTTCTTTTTTTAACTTTTTTGCAGTTTAAAAAAAATGTACCTATTTGTTTAGTTTTAATTTTTTAGTTGAATTATATAGTTATATTTCATACTATATATTACATAATGGATTGTTCACTGCTGTGATTATATCTGTAAAACTTTTTATTGTAAAAGGTTCTTTGAACCGTTGATATATAAATAAATAATTTAGAGGGGCATATATATTTCGTTGGAAGAAAATCGGGTGGAAATTTTTGTGAAATAAAATTTTAATTGTATTTTTTTAACGTTTTTTATTTTGAAGTTTTTAAAAGATTCATTGAATTTGTTATAGAAATAAAAGACGAGTGATACTTAAATCACAAATTCGGAATATCCATCAACCGGTTTCATCGCATTCGCGACATCTTCGAGACTGGTATCTTTAGGGTTCAGTGTATTTATACGAAATAGAGGTAAGGATAGAGAATCCAAAATTGTATGAAAGTAAATTAAATAAAATTATTTTTATCTTAAGGATCATTAACAAAAAAATTCGGGTTAACTAATGAGTTGATATAATGCTATTTTAATGAGTTTTAGTATTGTATATACATATATTATTTATATTTTTAGTATTCCATCCTTCGTGAGTGTGATTTTGTGCGATGAAACCGGTCACTGGATATTCCAAATTAGCGGATTAAAGTATCACTTGTCTTTTATTTCTATAATAAATTACAATGAACTTCCAACAAGAATTTTCACTTACAAACTTTCATTGAATCTTACACAATAAGGCCTTTAAATAAGCTGGCGGTAAGCGCTTGTGTTAATCCATTTTACCGATCATGAAACTTGACGTTAATTGTGTATCTTATTATATTTCTAACTATATTTGTCAAGTGTACTATTAAATAAAATGTAAAATAAACTTACTGGCGACTTTTGTTTAAATCTTCATAAAACGCTGGCGAAGACGAAGACTGATACATTTTATTGGGCAGGGCGAACCTCTCCTTTACTAGAGAATGAAAATTTTCCTTAGTATTTGTAGATTTCTCGTTCATCCGGGGAGACATGACGGTGTAGGCGTTAATATAATCATTAACAGAAGGCGAAATATTATTTAGTGTAGAACTATTATTGTGTAAACTGTCATGCTTTATTTTTGTGATTTCGTGAGTAGCATTGTTCTGATTAAATTCATCGGCTTGTGAACTATTCTGTTTTGATTGACACTCGCTTATTTTCTCTAAAGGGCGCTCGGAAAATGACAGACATTCTGGTAAATAAAACGAAGGCCAGTCTTTTGATGCGCAATGCGGTTTGTTAAATCTTTGGAAAGCATGTACGCGTTCGTTGCAACATTTCTTGTCTACTACTGTTGCAAGATGTCTAATACTTGATCCGCGATTTTCAGCTTTGTGCTCTTCGTTTTTCGGCATTTTACTAGAATTTTCCATTCCCGAGGATCTCATTTGGCATTCGGTTTCATTGCAGTTGAAGTTATATGGAAAACCTTTCGGAATCGCGGTGTCTGCATCAAATGGTTTGACAGAATCCACTCGAGAGGTTTCATTCAAACTTTCGTCCATTTTAAGAAATGTGTTTGGTGAATATTTATTATACGTTTGAGAGTTTATATGTTTTTGACAGTTTGTTGTGAAATAGCCATCTTGTATAAAAATGCGCTCCGTGGATTCGCAGAATTCTGGAATACGATTTTCAGGAACTTCTGGTTTGAGCGAAATTCTTTTGAGCGATTTGTTCGACTTTATCCTTACGGGGATCACGGCTTTTGTAAAGGTTTTTTGTCTATTTTGATTAGAAGGAAGCGAAGTTTTCCCAGCTACTCTGCAGAATCTTCTATTGTTTTGTTTAGTGTTTTTTATCCTATAAACATAAATGGATTATTGTGTCAAATATCCACACCGCAATTTAAAAAACTCTTTTCAATTTTTTACATGTATCGACAAAACGGTAGATGTTTTCATTTTTTTTTTTATTTGTCTTATTTTATAATAGAAATGACAAAATAACTACTAATTACCTTACCCCAGGACCTGAATGTTGATCATATCACATCGAGTATTGGGACGATGCGTCATGCGATATTTCTCAGCCTGAGATAGTTTGGCGTAGTACTGAGGACTCTTGTGTGTATCGTAAACTATCGCATCTATGAATTTAGTTTGAGAATCAGTAAACATTGTTCAGCTTTACTCTTTTCATTAACTGAATAAAATTTGAAATTTAAAAACCTGAAATATAATAATTAAATTAAAAGCCAATCACGTTTAGAAAAAAAAAGTAAAGGTAAAAAACTGAGTAGCAAAGATAGTAAAGTAAAAAAACAAAACTGCACAGTAAAATGCATATTTTTTGTAATTATGTAGATATTTCAGAATGAAACTGAATTTGTCTCGCAACCGTATATATTTATAATAATTTATTCAAAACATGACGCGAAAAAGACTTCACAAAAATTATGTCTATTTGTTGACTAAAAATACAAACGTATCATTATATTTTTACCTTTGTAAATGCAAATGAGATAAATGATATTAAACTAAAAAATGCATCAAACAATATAAAAATTTTACCTTAATTTTTTTCTTCTAATTGATTTAATTAACGATAATTAGACAAATAATTTACCAAAAACAGTATTTAAAACGTTAATTTTGACATAATTATAAAAAGAAAAAAAACTTTGAAACTTGCGTTTCTAATTTAGAATGTAATTTAAGCGTAGCAGGACCTGCTTACCAGCAGGTGGTACCTACTGCTAAATATTGCCGAGAATCGAACCCGGAACTCCCGTTCATAGGCAACCGCCTTAACAGTTAGACCACGCACGAGGATAGTCAGTGAAATGATAGAAATGATGTGTTCTGGTGTTACATGTTGCATAATACAGGTGTCACTTAATACATTTATTATAAATATCCCCTGAGTAATTACTCTAGATGTAATCGACATTTTAGTTTTGCCAGGATTGTTGAAATATTTCAATATAGTTTTTGTGCCTGCTATGACGAATTCTTACCGACATGCGGCGTCAGCACTTCCTGCCTTAATTACGCAGTCAGAAAAAATATAGCTCAAATTATGATTATTGTCACAATAAAAGCGTAACTTTGTATCACTGACCTAAGTGACGTTTATTAGATATGATGTTTATGTTCATGGTTTGCGGAGTTGTAAAGAGTAGCAGTGTACATTTTCGACTAGGCCAACCGGTGTGGTTATAATAACTACGCATACAAGTAGCTCATCTACATATTTTGAGAAGATTAATATTGAATAAATAGAGGAAACAAGGCATCTAGCAACAAAGTGCGCCCGCCGTGTGGGCGGCCTCTCCGTGGAGAGTGCGGACTGGAGACTTATCAGTAAGATTGCGAGTCGCGAGACAAGGAAAATGCCTCGCGCCAGAGATAAGATACGGAAGGATAGGCGGGACGAGGAATTCTTTATCTATTTTTATATATTCGTGAATCTTGGATCGCGCGGAGTTCTCGCGATAAAATTACGGGACTGTTTATTTTGACGAAAGCGAGATAATAGTATCACAGGTTACGGCGGGCGGTTATCTAAACGAAATGCAAAGAAAGAGAAGCTACGCAGAAGCCATGGAGGAAGGATCGGTGTACGATCTTCTGGAGACCAGAAACCCTCTCGTCTGCGGGGCGTTCAATCCTAACGTGGCTGCGGACGGAGGGCGCAGTCAGTCCGGTGAACGAGATACTGTCGGTACTGAGAGAAGTTCCGACCGACTGCAATCTGACGAAATAATCACCACCGCAAATGTGCAAGTTGCTACTCAGAATCCCAGTGAAAACGATACGCCCACAGATGGCGCTAGTGCGGACGTAAACACGAGTGTTCGGATACAAATTCACGCGAACGAGAATGGCTCCAATATAAACCATCGCAAAAGTACCGACAGAGATTTACACATACACCTGGATGATCCTGGACAAACTGGCCCAAAAAACGAAGAAGAAGACAGTACAAATATGGACAAACTAATAGATGAGGTGTTCAGCAACTGCGCGGAATACATATCCAATGAAGATACGAATGAAAAGACGCGCTTAGCTTTGATTTCCACCGATTCAGAAAATATGAATGTGTTTAATTTCAACGTAAATAATGCAACAGTTATATCGTATAATGACGCCACTGAGTATCAAGGTGAAGGGTCTCCGTCTTCCGACAGTAGAGAGTCAGCGAGAAACCGCCTGTTCAGTAACAACTTTGACGGTCGCGAGGACTACAGCGATGACCTGATCTCCAGGGAGACGCACTACGACAGCGATGATATCCTGGAGTATGATGGAGACGCTAATGATACCAGACCAGGGTTACACCGGGAGAACAGTTTGATAATACCAAATAGTGCAGTGAGTGATGGAAGTTCTATCCTACCCATTTCGTACACTGGACGTAATAGCACCCGGAGAACGAGGTATTAACATATTTATTATTGACTATTTTTATAATCGGAATAGAAAGCGTTCTATACTCTCTGCCCACCGCAACGAGGATGAAGACGTAATGATCTATTGTTTTTTGTTTACTACTTTTTATCCAACTGTGGTCCTAAACTGCTTTCGCGGCCGTAAAAAACACTTTTATCTCGTGTATTTACATACAAAATACGCGATATAAAAACTTTATCTACGGTCGCGTGAGCATTAGGAAAATAACCCCTGGTTAACGAATTTGGATGTCTTGCCAGATTCTAGTTTCGATTTCCGCGAGGTGACCATAAAAATGATTGTAAATAAGATTTTTTATTTTTTATTTTTTATTTATTAAATCATACAATTTTTTATAATTTTTTTGTACTCCCAGCAGTTACAACAAACTCATTTTGGGACAGAATAATATTTACATAAAGGTATGGTAATAATAATAATATAGTAACAAGTAATAACACAGCAACAAATATCTTTTCTAATCTAAAATCTTTTCTAATGAATAATTCACGTTATGATATACATCTGATATAGTATGCTCAAGATTCTTTTTTATCTCGATCCAGTCGATAAACAGCAGCGTTATTTAAAAATAACCAATTTGTATTAATAAAACAAGTAAGATTACCTTAACCCTGTTGACAAATAGTATTTTAATGTAGTTTCCAATGCACCATAAATAATTTTGTGGAAAAGAGGAGATAATAATGAATTCAATATTTTAAAATTAATATTTTTTTTAGTACGGTACATTTTTTATACACGCCGATAAATGATTGTTATCTTGAGTTCCTATCCTAAGTTATCCTGACCTCTCCGATATCAACGACCCATTCCCTATTCATATTCTAACTCTCCTGTCCCAATCCAATAAACATGTATTCAAAATTTTATGTAAATATCTAGTTATAAAAAATGGCATTGAGTTAAAAATATGTTATATATCGATATGTATACTGTACTCAATATTAACTACTAACAAACTAACTTGTATATAGTACTAAAACATGTGTAAATTTATCTAAAACTCGACACTGGCTGGAACACCCCTGTAAGGAGGTGAAAGAGCCAATAAATAAAGAAAAGGAAGAATAACATATTACAACAGAGATGAAGAACATTTATGATAAGGTAATATAGAAGTCTAGGCATCTACAGGGCTTATAATTTGGGCAAACTCAAAATATTGTTGATAAATCCATCCACCTTGTTCATGAAGAAGTATAGAAATTTAAAAAATAAAATTTTCAGGCGTTGCCTAGTATGTAGGTGAAAAAATTCAATTAGATGAATTTCACCCGCATAAATAAAGGTTTCAGCTCTTTAACTTCCCAAACATCAACAGATGAAAGAATTGAAGGAATATGTATGTTTAAATATGGGCAGAATGGTGAATGTTACACAGTGTGTAAAGTGGCCACTTAAACCAGCCAATGACAGGTCATAAGCCCTGTAGATGCCTAGACTTCTTTATTACCTTCTCTTAAATGTTCTTCATCTCTGTTGTAATATGTTAATGTTAACAGCTCCCCAGGGAGTTAAATCCAGTACTTGTCTACAAAAATTTGGACAAACTCAAAATATTGTTGAAGAAGAAGAAGATACACGCCGACACTAAGTATTTTGTTTGTAAGCATGTAAATTCATGTTTTCAGGAATTTTTCCTTTATCTGTAAGTCTCGAGAGAAATAAAATTGGTTACGCTTTGATGCTTGAGTAAAATATTTAACAGAAACTTTTTAAAAAATCATTATTATTTAAATAGGAATTAATCACTTAAATTTCAATATTTTAAAATGCCTCTATTTATAAAATGTATCATACATGTGAAGCACTAACTTTAAAGAAAGAAAAAAAAACAAATAAACAATATTTCCTTTGGTCCACTCCTGTCTAGTTTTAAATATCGTACCCTTCTCACTTCACTTTTTCCACCTTTAGAAGAACAACATGACAAAAAAAATTACTGATTTGCTCCACATGTTCGATGTAATATTTACTAATCACTGTTAAAATAAAATAGAATAGAATTCATCACATCTTCGCTGTTAGAAGAATAAAAAAAATATAACAAGCTTCATATTTAAATAAAACCAAACTCGTAAAATACACAATTATTTTTAGATAATTATTATTATTTTCGTCGTGTCTATGGGGATTTACGATCTACCTCGAAATTTTATGCAGAGTAACACGCTAACGTCTCGTCCAAAGTGTGTACAGTAATTATATTTTATACTCTAATAAACCATTTTAATCTCAGAGTATAATGCGTAACCTAGAGGGAAGCCCTATCACCATGTTTTATAGAACGCATGCGATGTTGGTTTGTTGATTAGCAACCAATTGGTGGCCATTTTTTTTTGACAACATAAACATAACGGTTCGATCGGATGTTTTTGTAGCTGTGCTTGGCTTTGTTTGTAAATAACTTGGATATTTACGTTATAATAAATAAAAATCGACTTTGGTGAGTTGCAGTATGTTTGGTTGCAGCAGTAGGAGCGTCGAAAGTGTTAAAGGAGAAAATTTTCCCATGATTTAAATTGATTTTTGGCATTTATTGTCCCGACAAGTGTATTATGTTGCTTAAAAACTTTCCTTATATCAACATATATATTTCAGGTACTATTTTTTCTCAATTTAGGAAATAAATTTGTGAATCAAAGTATGTTTACTGTCGATAATGACAGTTGATTATGGGCAATATGTCAGGGCCGCACTAGGCATCCATATAAAGTTTGAGTTTTTATCGAGTAGAGGTCGATTTAAATTTTACTCGAAAAAAACAATGTTTACCTTGAAATCGTATCTCAAATGACGTGTCCAAATTTTAGGCCGTTGCCGACTTGCCGTTTCGGAGATGCGACGGACAAACAAACAAACTCAACACAGGACTTTCGTTCCATGGAGGTGGGATTTATGTCTCAATAAATGTAACATAAGTATATTGTGAATAAAATGAATAAAAAAATAAACGCACACATGTATTTTCAATTTTATGAAATAAATATAGGCGAATTATAGAAAAATAAATTAGAATAACCCTGCAATAATAACTACACGGGTACATATTCAAAAGTATTTACAATGCAAATTAATATCCATTTGGCAATTCTCGACCTGAGTACGGCCCATTGTTTTGCTGCGAACTGTAGCAAACTTCTCTATAGCTTGGCGCATTATTACTCTGAGATTTTAATACTATGTTACGAATGATATTTTCTCTGTGAACATTGCAGAAAAACTCAGGAGCAGAGTGGATTCAGAGCGAGGAGATCAAAAAGGGTAGTTTTCAGAAATGGGGAGACTAATATTCCAATTCGACAGCACATTTCAGGACGCATGGGGCGGTTTATGAAAGACATGGGAACTACATTGGTAATTTATTTATTTATTTTTACATGAACAGCATTGATTGTCTTTTACATGTAAACAAACACAAAAGTGTACACTCGTAACGAGCAAGACCGGAGACAAATATATCATCATCATTACCAGCCTTATCCTTATAATCCTTCATATCTATGGAATCTGGGAACAGGGTCCTTATGCTTGACTCATTCGTCTTTAGAATCGTATGCGACTTCTGTAATTCGACGAGTGACAGCATTCTTGAACCACCCATACGAATGCAGTCGATTGAAAACCAATCGACTTTATCTCGAGTGCCCCAAAGCACTCGACATTGACAATCGAATGCAACATCGCAACTTCAGCAGTCAAAATTCCTTCTTGTAAAACGCTTGGCATTTATGTTTGACGAGTAGGTATTTTTGTTGTATTTTAAATTAAAACTTAAAATACTGATCAATGTTATTATGTTGGCGTATCAACAAATGTGCAACAAATATAACTGTACTTATTTTTAATGCATTATCAAATGAAGTTTCACTAGAAACCTGATTTCAAAATTATTTTGTCGCTTGTCAATGTCAAAATACGTATTTAAGATATGTATTATACAATATAAATAAATGATTTATTAAATTGATATAAAATAGCAAATGGCGTATTGGGCGTCCCGGAATTAACTAGTGTTATCAGCTTAAAAGTACCTGTTCGAATTACTCGGCAGCTAACGTTATTTTTTTAATCTCCTGGCAGTTACAATTATTATTACAATTCACCAGTACCTAGACTACACTGGCTAGGTAACGAGTATGGTGAAGTTGATATATTTCGTCTGTCTTTATATAAGTATTCAAAAGGTTATAAATTAATTTGTATAAAATTTCTTAATATTGTTTTTTTCATGTATCTCTATAATAATGTATAAACTTATATGTATGTATATGTATGTGCGTGTATGTGTATGTATATATATGTACATGTATGTATGTATATGTGGGTGTGTATGTATGCATATGCATGTGTATGTATGTATGTATGTTTTCATATGTAAATTTGTTAAATATTTTTCTATGTACCCATATACCTACATATGTTGGTACATTTTCTTATTTTTACTTATTATTGTATCTTTTAGTTTTTCTTATGTTAGCGTTAATTTTAACTAAATTTACATACTTATGTTTTGCTGCAGAACTTGAATGTAATTTCTAATATAGGTATGTAAAAGCCCGTAGGGCGTGTAAGTTAATAAATAAATAAATAAATATGTTTTTGAAATCCATTAAATGAATGTGAAATATTTCTAATAACATGTAGATGTGTGTTATGTCAAAGACAAATAATAATTATCAATGTTGCAGTGTCTCAGTAGAACCTTTTCTTTTTTTTTTTTCATAATATTCTATACACAAAATATTAAACGGAAGAAGTCTGAAAAGAAACAATAAAGGTTTACGTTTGGCAGAAGAGCCATAGATAAATACGGATTTGTTAGTGTTGCCACTTTCTCGTTCGTCTTTGTAATTAAACTTTCGAGGGGTTTTCAAGAATAGCATTATGACAAAGCAATCGAGATGCCCAATCGACTATTGTCGAGTTGGTGACAAAATATCACATCTTTCCAGCATAAGGCTCCAGGAGAATGAACTAATAGTATTTTAATAGTTCGTTCTAAAACAAGAAGAAAAATAACGATATAGCTGGTATGTCGACCAGGGCCCCGTTTACAGTGGGAATTTAACTGAGTTGTCTTCAATGAGGAAGCTTAATGGTTTTTTTTTTAAATACTAAAAGTTTTTTAAAAATCGTGTATCGTATTATCCCAGTACTTTGAGGTACAGATGTGTGCTATGGTGACGATTGTGAAACGAAAAATTAAGTTTCATTGGTCTACGCGGGGTAGGAAAATTTATGAAAATTTAGTTCAGAGCAATTTGTTTTATTATTCAATAATTTATAAATGAATAAGAGGTCATTTCTTGTTCTCCTGTTCGGTAGTAACGGTAGATCTAAATTACTCGTCGGGGATTAAAATTCAATTTTTGACACAGGTAGTCCTATAATTTAAAATATCTCATAAACTTTCGCTGTACTCGTTCAAGATTGTATGAGTTGCGGTGATAAATATGATTCCAAACTGCACATGCATACTCTAGAGTCCTTGAAATATAGCTTGATTATAATGTCAGCTGTCAAACTAATTTCATTAGTGATGGGAAATTACTGATCACTGATCAAATCGATTTTATCGGTTATTTCATGCAATCGTGAAACTCTGTTTCCGAAAATTGATATAAAAAACGAAAAACAAGCCTATCATAGTGTGTTTAACACAATTATTCACCAAAAAATGAGACATTTGTACTATTTTCATGAACAACATCAAACGAATACTGTTTTATTTGATCGATTTGTCGCATCTCTAACGTTTTTGCAAAATGATGTAACTTTGTAAGAACGTCGTTAATATTTAGGTTTATTTTCGTTTTTTTTTGTTTTAAAGCTGATTTTATATATTAATGTTGATTTATGTTTCAAGCATTGTAATAAAAAAATAAATTGACACGCCAGATACAAATGATTTTTCGTGTGAATATAAAAAAAAACTCCTTTGACGTTACTACAAAGTTATGTCGCCACTTTTTCTGACAACTGTCATTCTAATCATGTTACATTTTAAGGAATATAGCTGTGATTTTATGAGAGAACAAAATAAAGTTATAATTGTTTTTAAATGTTGGAAATGTTAAGTGTGTGAATAACTAAAGACCGGATTATATGTAACGTAAACAGGCTGAAACATGCATGCAAATATCCATGAAAAATGCAAGTAAAGTGTGACATTATGCAACAGAAAATGTTTAAAAAATACAGATACTATTATTAGGAAAAATTCAAACAATCTTTATTTTTATCAATGTTAACAACAATCTATTTTTCAAAATTTTATTTTGTGCGGTTGTGCCTTCTGTCAGTTCAAACCTTTTTTTAAATGACAATGCACCTTCTGTTGCTACTTTCAAGAAACGCTTGAAACATTTCCATATACTCTAACTTTCCTTCATATTCTTTATTTAAACAAATATAGTACATATATTCCTTCCCTTTTCTTGTTCCTCTTCCTGTCTCCTTCCAAACTCATTTCCTGATCTCACATTCACCATCCTTAAAAGTGTACAACATAATGTACTGTTTTATAGTTTATATGTGCGAGCCTTATCTCTCTATTAAAAAAACAGCTGTTATTTTTTATTAATTGGGTTTTTTCTTAGAGTATAAACATACTCTAAGGGTTTTTTTCAAAATCTTTTGATGTATATTTTTGTATAAATTTTTGACCAATCTTTTTTTTTTGGTTGGCTCGAGGATATTTCTTTTAGCAATCAGTCAACCAAAGTACTGATTATTTGTACTTGAAGATTTAAATAAATTATAGTTTATTCGAGAATATATCTGGCAATTTGATGTTTAGGTTTTTATTTCATTGTTTAGGTCTGCTACAGCTTATGATCTGTAAAAATATCGCAAATATGCCGCATCAGCAGGTTTTCAGTAAACTATGCTAAAACCTGTAAAAATAGACAAAACACGCAAATGCGTATGCAAATATGGAATTGCATAATATAATCCTGTCTCTAGAAATAAAAAAAACATAACATCTGCATAATCTTATTGGAGATGATTACAAAACGATGTGAGAAGATTCACTTTGAGTCAAAAGTAACACGTAGTTCTTAAAACATTTTTTTTCGATTGCCATATTGTTGATAAAATATTTAGATAAATACTCATTTGAATGATTTTAATGTATCCTTTTATTCGTACATTTGTATTGTCAAACAGCTTAAATTCAGGAGGACAAGTTAATGATGTTAATGATCTCCTTATTGCTGTGGCCGGAAATTAAAAGTATCTAAAAGGACGTATATACATATTTATTTACGTATTATAATATATACAATCACATAATACGTGTAATGTGTGTATCACACATATATTTGAAAATTGATTCAAAAGCGCACAATATATGATGTATGATTTAAAAAATAAAATTTTAAATTATAAGACATTCAAGTTGGTTACTGAAAATTCTTGGCGGAAGTTACTGTAATTTATTATAGAAATTAAAGATAAGCAATACTAAAATCCTGAAATTTGGATTTGGAACCAGTCACCGGTTTTGTCGCTTTTGCAAAGTCTTTGAGACTGGTATTTTTATTATAAAATCAAATGTATTTTTGAAAAAACAGTAAGGTTGAGGTTGAGAATTTAAAATTGTAAAACAGTAATTGAATTAAATTATTTTTGTCTGAAGTAATATTTGACCAAGTGTCACGGGTTTACGGGTCACGGGCACAGGGGGGTTTATTTAATGTTATTTTAATGAGTTTAAATACGTTATTGTTGTGGCTCTTATTTAATCAATTGAGTATCGTGTTAAGAAAATTGTAGGTCCATTTTTTTAATCGGTGTAAAAGTGACTACTACTTTTTTTCGTATAAAACCCCGTAATTAATAGGTGTCAAAAACACTTATAATATAAAAACACGATATATTAGTTGAACGTTTTTTCCTATTTTTGATTATCTATAATGCTTTAATTGATAAGTGGGTAATTTAGAACAATGCTTAAGTATGTCCAAATGCTTGCCGACTGGCTGGATTTCCTCCCTAGGGAGTTATTTTAGAGTTATTTACAGGGCTTATGACCTTTCATTGGTTGGTTTAAGTGGCCACTTTACACACTGTGTAACATTCACCATTCTGCCCATGTTTGAACATCCACATTACCTCAACTCTTCCATCTGTTGCTTTTCTGAAGTGAAAGAGCTACATATTCCCTTCTCAAAAATGTTTTCCCTCTGTTGAAATAAATTTAAATATGAATAACTCCCTAGGGAGGAAATCCAGCCAGTCTGCAAACATTGGACATACATATGGAAGAGTTGAGGAAATGTGGATGTTCAAACATGGGCAGAATGGTGAATGTTACACAGTGTGTAAAGTGGCCACTTAAACCAGCCAATGACAGGGCATAAGCCCTGTAAATGCCTAGAATCCAAAAATATTTTCCCTCTCTGTTGACATAAATTTAAATAGGGTAATTTATATATTAAATACGTATATTTATTTACACTTTGATGAAACGTTTACAAAATAATAATATAATTTAAACATAGTATTACATTTTAAGCAGAAACATTTTTTTTTTTTTTTTATCCTTATTTTGATTGAGTGAAATTATAAATCCGCAGATAGAATGCCGCTGGAGATGGGTCACTTTAATGTTCAGTATCGTCCACTTCATCTTGTGGCTGTCCTTCGCCCTCATGTTCTACCTGGCCTCGTACGCCAACGGAGACCTGTCCTCCAATCCGCCAGACATACTCTGCATAGACAACGGCGTCACTTTCACGGGAATATTTACCTTCAGCGTGGAAACACAGGTAAAATTATAATTATTGTATTATTCATATGGAAAGCATTCACTTTGTGGTCAACCATTTCGATAAAGATTAGTTGATATTTGTACATGACCACTTATCGACTTCTCTATGTGTGCCGTTTTCGAGACGTAAGCTATGGAAATATTTCACATTATGAAGGCTTCGAAAAATGACGTCTCTTTAATCAGTAATCTAATAACCATTCAATATGGCCCTTTATCTCATGTTTCATTGTAATGGCCGCCCTATACCTAGTAAATTCAGACTCCTAGGAAAGAGTACTGTCACATGATAATAGATATACAAAAGTGAAGCCGATGTCAAACAAATTACAAATATTAACATAATACAGAGATGAAGACCATTTTAGAGAAGGGAGTATAGAAGTCGAAAAGGGCAGGTATGGAGGTCATAAAAACGTAAATAAGATATTGTTTTAAATTAAATATTACAACCAGAAATATCTTTCTTTTTTTAAAAAAAGAATACATATATTTTTTTAAGTATTACCGAAGGCATACTTTTACGTAGAAATAAAGAAAACTGCCATAAAAATGTATGTGATTTAAAATGCTTGTATTTCTTTTCAAAAACAAAAAAAATAATTTTTGCTTCCGCCACTTTCATGTTCAACTTATTATGTTAAAATTATTATAACAAATTTCAGTTCGATACTTAGTCTTTATTGAGATCCTAGATACATAAGTTCAGTCTAAATTTGAAATGGTGTAATCTGCCGATCTAAAAGTAATTATACTTTAGTTACATAAAACTTTTAAGTATATGTTTTAACAGAAATACCTTTAAAACTTATTGTTTTTATCTAATACATGTTTTTTTTATTTTTTTATTATAGTGCGATTTAAAATAAACATTCGTTTTAAAATCGTATGATTTCTTCATTTTGCGTGCGTTTTAGAAGACTACAGCCAAGACATATTGTGTTAAGCAATTTGTAAATTATATATAAATGTAATGTTATTATTAAAGCACACATAAGAGTATGTACGAGTTATTTCAAGAATTAAATAATTAAAATAATCATTACTATTATATGGTAATGGTACGGTCGCATAACTGAAGGAGTACGTTGAAAAAATAAAAGGAAAACGCCGTTAAAACCGGCCCCAAAAGATTCTAAAAAACGAACAAAAATTGAAATTCATCAAAATGTTCTTAAGATTCTAAAATTCCTGAAAAATAGTCATATTTTAATTAAGTAATTTAATTTCATTAAAATGTTTACAAAAAGCCTCGATTTTTTTTATGAAAGTGAAGGATCCTGAAAGGAGCTTATCTCATTCAACTTTAATCGAGGAATGAGATTATTTAGAAACTAAATTTATAAAACCGACAATCGCATTTTATAGCTGGTTTCTAAACGTATATGATTGAAATAACAAGTATTTATTTTGCTATTATTTTTTTTAATTACGTATTAGGCTACATATATTTTTTAATATTTTATGTGTAAATTGTTAAATTAATTATTTTTTAAATTTTAGGTGTCAATAGGCTACGGTGAAAAATCACCAACTGAAGAGTGTCCTGAAACTATCTTCATAATGCTTATGGAGGTAAGAATGTATATATATATATATATATATATATATATATATATATATATATAAATATCTTTATGTCTGTGTCCGGGCGAATAAAGACAACAGTTCTGTGAGTCAAATAGAACCAAAATCCTGGCAAGTCTTTTTGACTAGACGGCTGCTTTCAGTTAAAAACATGAAAAATTAAATCGAGTGGATAAACGTTCGCCTCGTGGTGTAGTAGTTGGAGCGTTCACCTACCGTGTTTGAGGTCCCGGGTTCGATTCCCCAGAAGGTTGACATGAAATATTAGTTTTTAAATGTGGTTTCGCATTGCAATATTTCACTGCATGTGGATTATACAGGATGTTCTTAAAACCCCGTCACATCCGAAACCACGATGATCAGTATGGGCAAGAAGACATTAGAATATTTAAAAAATACTTACTTCTGCATGGGAGAAGTGAGGGGAGCGTGGCGCAGTATCAGATTCTCCCCTCCCCTTCCTTGTTTCTCCCCTGCAGAAGTAAGCAACCACCAACCACCAACCACCAACCAGCAACCACCTTTTTTAGAGAGTTTATTTTTTTAAATTTTATTCGTTCTAAAAAAATATTTTAATGTGCCAATATGTTTTCTTGCTCATACTGATCATCGTGGTTTCGGATGTGACAGGGTTTAAAGAACACCCTGTATACGGTGGGACAGGCAGCTGTTCCATAGAAGTAAACATACATTTTTTTCTTGTGGAAGTAGTACGCACGTTTGAATGATTTGTATGATTTTGAGATTACCGAAAGAGAAGAAAAACAGGCCATGAGTTTCGATATCTGGGAGTAGAAATCTCAAGTCACAGGATTTGTACACTGAAGTCCGAGAACAAGTCAACAAAGCATCAGCTGTGTCGGGGTGTCTGAGGAATGTAATATGGAGAAATAAGGATATGCGTGCCGATAGTTAAGCCAGAATATACAAGACATGTGTGCGACCTATCATGACGTATGTTGTAGAAGCGCGGACTGACACTGTACGTACCAAAGGGCTACTCAAAACAGCTGAAATTATGGTGTTAAGGTCCATTACTGTAAAAACGCTCCGAGACCGAATCCGTAATACGATAATTAGAGATACGTGTGAAAAAGAGGGCATCGTACGATGGAGCAGATCCAGAAGAAGATACAGGAGGGAACATGTGGACATACTTGTGTACATTGCAGCCAATGAAATCTCGACAACAACCGCCAGGAAGACCACCCAAGAGATGGAGGAACAGTTGGACCTCATTTTTTAAAAAAGGAATAACCCGCTAAGCTTCTATTTTGAGGCTTGTCAGCAGATGGGATAGAGGGGATATGGAAGAAGGTAACGAAAAATACGCCACAACACCCAGACCAATTGAGAAAAAAATCTTTCTTGGTTTTTTTTCTTGCAACTGGCGGGAATCGAACCCGCGACGTCAGTTTCACAGTTGGCCGTCTAACCAACTGCGCCACGGCGCCTGTCATCATCTCAGAACAGCTAGTTTTCTGTAACACAGATCTGAGGATCTCATTAAAGATAAAGAAGAAGATTTTTTTGCTACGCACATCTAAGCAAAGTTGATTAAAGATTTGAATGAAATGTACGTAGCGATTTTTAGATTCGCCTTTAATGTTATAATCATTTTTAGCACAATTAGCTTATTTAATGATGATAGTTACATAACAGGATATAATATTCTATTGTGTGACTCACGCACGGAAGGTTCCGGGCTCCATTCCTGGCGAGAACAAAAAAATAAAATCTGATTTTTTAAATTTTTTGATCACTCAGGTTCTCTGTGCCTGGGCCTCCTGGTATTTTGTGGTGCTAATCTAAACCACATTAATGAATAAAGGCGATAAAAACAGCTTATTTTATTGAACTGAAGATAAATTAAGTTCGATTCCCGGCAAGGTTCATATAAAATATGTATATAAATATATTTTTTTTTTTTTTACAATAAACATAAGTGATAAAACAGAGTATTAAAAAATAAAGCATAATTACATAGCAATGAAATACATATTAATGGTAAAAATAGTAAACAAAAAATCCCACAAAGGCATGGCCTGTTCGTGGGTATACAAGAAAATGTTAATGAATTTTTGCCCCTATAATAAATAATGGACAGTCATAATATTTTTGTGTAACATAAGAAAGAAAAAATAAAATATTCTGTAAAAGATTATATGGTATTTTTTTATAGTAATTAAAAAAGGAAATAAAAAATATTAAAAAAACACAAATATATTCCTTATATCAAATATCAAAGGGCAACAAAATATATCATAGAAAAAAAGAGTTCATATCTTTAGTTTGAATCCAGGATAGTGCATGTTTTAAAAAAAAAAAAAATTTTGAATGTTTGGAATCAATAAAAAATATTATCAGTAAAAAAAGAATAAAAATTTTTTGGGCCTATAAAATATACATTTCTCTGTGCGAGCCTCGTTTTACAATGTGGTATTTTTAACACACGATTCCTTCTTTGACTTGATCTATTTGAATTACTTATATATATATATTTAAAAGGATGTTTTAGTCCACATCGTCAAATATTTCATAGTCCCTGGACTGGTACCTGAAACGTGAAACTGATCATCTTACCTTCATGTAACAAAAATGATTACGCTGCGATTGGTGTGCCAATGCAGTGCCCTATATACCATTAGGTGCAGAAAGGAAATGATGATGATGAAGACGAATTAAATAAGCAGTTATTTCATCACTGTGTTGTTACTTAAGGGACAATTTTGGTGTATTTACAGGTAATTACGGGATATGCATTATTAGGAGCTATGGTCGGCATTGTATACGCTAAGATAGTCCGTCCGGAGAAGAATCTAGAAGGCGTTGGATTCAGCAATCGCGCAGTGGTAAGATTTCTCAAAACGTTTCTCATTTACAATTTTTTATGCAATTTATTAATCAATTTTTGATGAAGAAATCTATACTCGTACTTCCTATTATATTTATAAATCTGGTCATTTGGTCAAATACAAATTTTTGTGTTTTGATAAAGTGCCGAAAGATAAAAAAACAAGTAAATTAGTAACAAATGAAAACAGTTTGCTCAGTTGTGCTGTTGTAGGGTGTTGGTGAGTGCACGTTAGTGAAGATATGTACAAACCATAGAATTAAGAATAGTCCAGAAGGAGCGTAGAATCATATTTGAACTGTGTCCAAAAATCCCCCTACTTTGATCCACTTTCGCCGCGCGCATTCGTGAAACCGCCGCGTAATGTTGCCAGATGGGAAAAAATACAATCATGACACAAATGTAAGGTAAAAAAAAACTATTTGTTAATTTCTATAAAATTTTATTGTGCCCGCAGAAACATTGATTGACACAACAGAGTAGATAAGTAAACGGTCGTTTAATAAGAGTAATTGAATTAATGAACTTTGAACTTAAAATATAAAATAAAGTTTGTTTTACATAAAACGGATATTTTTTAACATGTTAAATAATATTTTATGTTTTAAAGATAATGTCGGTCAACTGTCCACCACGGCGTTGTTTAATCCGAGATCCAATTTTCATTAGTTCTCTCATTAGATAAGCAAAGTAGGGTAAACAAAATTACTACTTTGGCACTTAGTATTTTTCGTTAGTACGAAATGTCCATTTTGTTTTCTTTGACAATCTGGCAGATGGAAAAAAAAAACAATTTTTAAGTAATGCATTTACTACTTAAACATTCGTTTGCTAATTACACTTGAAATGTGATCTCATCCTGTTTCTTAAAGATCCCAGCAGTATTTCTACACTTTAAAACGACACAACACGGCATAGTTGAATTCAAATCGGTAGTTGCGTACTGAGCGACGTCTACAAAGAAAATAATGGGTCAAAACGTAAAACTACTCTTTTAAGAGTAGTTTAGTCGCCTTCTGTTTGATGCGCGTATGCGGTTTCTGGACTATTCTTAATTCTATGGTACAAACACATATATTTTTTTTTAATTTCCCGTACATGCACTTAACATACACATAACTCAATTTCATGTACATACACTTAAATTCCCACCAAACTTCAAAGGCAGATTTTTTTGCAAAGATTTTCTCTTTAAATCTTATAGCAACACAAGTATCCTTTTAATATTAACAAGAAAATAAAAAATTAAATTAAATGTATAAAAAAATATATTCAAATTTCTTTACATCATTAAAACATACGTACCTAAATCATTTTTGCAGTTAAAATGCTAGGTGACTTTTTTATTTAATTATTAAGGAAATCATATAGTCTTTTTTATAAATACAAGGTACAAGAGAACAATTTGAAAAAGTAAGACCAATTACAGATTTCACATTAATTTATTATGAATACAGAAGGAGAGAGGAAAATTAATACTAAAAAAAAATATATTTTAAAAATTAAATAAAAAGTACATGAAAGGGAGAGACATGGTATAATCCCAACTATACTTTCCTCCCCTCCCTCTGCTTCAATGAACATTTATATGTATTACTAAAAATTCACAACCAACAATAATATGTTGGGTACATTTAGTAGATATATGCAAAAGTAAAAGTCAAAAGTTAAGCAGAAGATACATTTAAAAAGTCTTCAACAGTATTTTATGTGCCACCAGCCAACTATAACCAAAATGGTGGTATATATACACCATATTGTACAACTTTTTTCAGAATTTTAAGCTGCATCGTATGTCCTGACAAATTGGGGATAGAGAAAACGTGGATTTTACCTTTTTTACTTTCTTTTTAAAATTATTTTATTACTAATAATTAGTTTATTACACATTTTTTGAGACATAAGTCCCAACTCCATGGGACTAAAAGTCCTGGGTTGAGTTGAAACGAGTAATTAGTTGACACAGACATACGAATATATCACAACAAAAATGGGTCGGAAACATAATAATAATTTGTAAAAATAAATACATGGCACATCAATATGGTAAACAGCAAACGCAAAAATTCGGGAAATCATGAAGGAGTTTCACACTCAAATCCCTTCTCTTCCAATCCGTTCACGATACAAGTATTTCCTTAGGTATGCATGCGGGATGGGAAGCTGTGTCTCGTGATCCGCGTTTGGGACACACAACAGAAGCACGTGGTTGGGACACGCGTGTCGGGCTGGCTGATTCGCCATGGGGGGCCTACAAACGCCAGCCTCACTCTGTCTCCACAGAACCCCCTTGTCATGTGGCCCACTACGCTGCAACACACAATAGACGAGAACAGTCCGCTTTACGACATGTCAGCCAAGGACTTGATTGATCAAAGGCGAGTGTTTTTTGCTTTGTCTTCCTAACCCCATCCGCACCTGGAGGCAAAATGATCAAGCCGAGACTATTAAAAATTAAAATCTAACCTAACCACTACATCACGAAGCATGTACACATATACTTGTGGAAGTTACTACACTTGTATTCTTTAAAAATAACTTTCTTCTGTGTTAAATAATTTTAATATAATCTGCATCATTCTCCTCACTGCTGAGGGCCATGAATGTCTTCCATTGTTGTCCTCCACCACTGTCCGCTGTCCTGTGATGGCCTTGATTTGATCAGTCTATCTAGGGGGATCTTTATCTCCCTCTTCTTCCTTCGACTCCTTCCACGACCAAAAATTCTCTCATCTCGTCTGGCGATGTGTCCGAAAAACTGATGGATACACTTTAAATAGATGGAGGATAGTCTGTCATGTACGTTCAGCTCTTTTAAGATGGAAATAATTTTAATATGGTAAGTGTAAAATGCAAGACTGTGAGACAAGTATTACTGGCAAAAGTGTGAAAGGAGCGTTGCGATGGTTTTGACAGTTAAAAAGATTTACGATGCGAATGTAGATGGACACGGAAATGACATGGGCATATCATGACCAAATTTAACAAATGCTTCAAGGTATGCTTATTCCTGCAGAATAAGGGAAGTCTGTATTTAGTGTTATGGCATTCTATTTTCTGCCTACTCCTACAAGAAATAGCGGGATTGCTTGTAAAATAAATTAAGGTGCCTAGAACAAAGGATCAAATTATAGTAATATTTTCATAAATTTCATTTTTATAAAACATTTATTGCAGTCACAAGGGTAAATTTCCTCCTCTTTCACAGTAGAAGGTGCTAGATTGTGGAATAGTCTACCCACTAATGTCAGAGACAGACTTCTTTATTTACATTCAAATCACCTATGAAATGTCACTTCCTGAATATTTAAGTTTTTCGTTTTTCCCTCCTCTCTTCATAGTATAGTGTAGATATTTAGTCAATTTTTACTTCTGAAAAGATATATTTTTTTATCAATATTTTGTACTATTATGAAATTATTAATAAACCAACAAGATGTTTATATAACACAGATTTTCTCAAATTGAACGGTTTGGGTAGATAGGAATAAATTTCCTTAAGACAATATGCCCGCCCTTATGCATATGTATGTAAACTGTATATGAATATAAAGTGTTCAAATAAATCAATTATGTGGGAATTTTAAGTTGTACTCAAACTAATCTCAAACAAGTAGAGTTCTGCAGTGAGATTCTGAACGCTTTCCAGGGGATAGAGAAAGTGTTGCTTAGCTCATAATTAGTACGTAAATTACGTGCTAGCAATTACATTACATTTTCATTACATTTTCTTTTGCACCACAACAGGCCAGGAGGCCTAATTACAGTGGTGAATTACATCACAGAGCACCCAGGCTTGAGAAAAATCACATTTTTAATTTTTTGTGTTCTCACCGGGAATCGAACCCGGAACCTTCCGTGCGTGAGTCAAGCGTCTTGACCACTACACCACGGAGGCCGCCGCAGCAATGCGTTTTCTACCTCCTAGAGGCGTCCAGAATAGCATCTCCGGCCATAGTTTGACACAAAACGTCTGACACGTCATGTCATCAAAGAATGCAGAGAATTCGATGCAGAAACAGATATTCTTTAATTTAATTTAAATACTTTCAGATTTGAGGTGGTCATCACATTAACTGGATCCTCTCGGATTACCGGTCAGATGACCCAAAGTAGAACTTCATACTTGCCACAGGACATTCTCTGGGGGCAGCGATTTAAGAATGTTATGAGGTAAATGATCACATATAGTTTTTACACAGAACACAGAATATGTTTTAATAAACCAGCCACCATGCGCTGTACGTTCATAGATTGGATGGAACCAATGCTTTCCTAAAAATGTAACCTCTAAACAAATCTAATTTTTTTAATCAAATAAAATCAGTTACAAGTTAACTCTTTTAGGTAGATAACTTCAACAAAAATCTTTTACAAAAAAAATGAAGATTCATTGGTATATACTGGAGATGGTAAAACCAATATCGATAATTATGTACGAAAGTGTGTATATTTGTATGAAAATTCAAAGTATCTTCTTCGGCATCCGGTAATTGAACAGGTTAAGAAAAAAAAATGTAAACATATTCTATTTTTCATACTGAAATTTAATTTTACTTTGTAGATAAAATTTAAGATAAATTTTAACTTCCCATCAGAATACGTTCCCTGATATAGATTCGATATTCATTTATCAATAACTTGCAGCAAAAAAATTGCAGCAAGCAGACACACAGAACCTTTTGATTGCGCAGTTATGCGCTGACTGAAGTAAAATGCACTTGCGCTCCATCTAATTCTGGAATATGAAACATTTATGATGAAATTTTCGCATGAAATTGCTTTTTAGTTTATTTCAAAGCACTTAACTGGAAATACTGTCTCAGTAGTAGGTACATATTTGATCTATGTACCTTGTTACTAAGTAACTGCTTCCCTAACCGAAAACCTCGATATTATTTGTTACGTTAGTAATAGAAAACTTCTATAAAAGTTAAAATATGTAAGAGAGTCTTAAGATTTTTTACTGTATTTTAATTTGCTTTTTGAGAGGTTGCGATAATAATAAAAAAGAGAATTGGTTGTTTACAATATAAATTATTATCTTTCAGTTACAATGGCCAAATAGGTTCCTACGTAGTGGATCGTAAATTGCTCAATAAGTTGACTCCTGTGGACACTCCACTTTGCAGTGCTCGGCTACTGAGAGAGTTAACCGAACATGGACCCTCGTCCCCCATCTTCCTGTCTACTCCGTCATCACCACCCTCGACCCTTACGAGCCCCGGATGGAGTTTCAGGACACAGTTCAAACCGATTATTGTGAGGAAAACGCCATGAAATTCACAAAAGGTATCATCTATGGTGTTTCAACATGCTCGTGGTACGAACAAGAATTCATTCGCCAATTTAGCTTCCAAAATTGGCAAATGTTACAGTGTGTAAAGTGATCTCTTAAACAAGCTAATTAAAGGTCATGTAAGCCTTGCCTAGAACTAAATATTCCCTAGTGATTTTTACATCTCTGTTAAATTGTCTGACTGTATTCAATTTTAGTGCACTAAATATTTTTACCATAGGTGTTTAGTAGAAATATCATATTTTGAGAAATTACATGTTAATAAATGAGGTACCTCTTCATGATTTAGAGGACCTTGATTCAAATGTTTATTTATTTATATTCAAATTGTAATTGGCAATACTTGACAGATTCATTTATTTATTTATTCATATGTTTTGCCTTCAAACTATAATTAATAATAAAAATAATGTGACCTCACTGGGGTTTCCCGTGCCGAGGACAATTAACAATATCCTTTTTTTATTACATTTGAGAATACACAAAGAAAACTAACTTAAAAAAACGAAGATAATTAAAAAATATTCAGACAGTTTTAAAAACAAGGTATTTATGTACATCAATATTATTTATATTACAAAACACACAATGAAAATAACAAAAACCTAACATAAGCTATACACTTGTGGAGCAGTTGATTCAATATTGGTATAGGCGAATGAGACAATCCATTTTACTTCTACCTAGCTCCACTATCCATTCATTCTTTCTTCTGGTTTCAATCCCCAGGATTGGTTTGCAGCCAACAGCTGCTCCGCTTCCATATTTATCTCGGATCAATGTGGTTCTTTTTAACTGGCCATATTATTTTTCATATCTTCTTTAATTCGACCATGGCACCCATGGTATCGCCCTCTATGGTTAATGCACTCTACAGTTTCTTTGAAAATAATATGCGGGAGATTTTCCTATTTGTACTATTCCGTTTGGGATTGGAGAAGGAGATTTAGCAATAGATATGAGAGCACTCGATCTCCATTTAGTAGCCCGGCTCTTCAAAGACTTAGGCTTGGAGGGCGAGAATCAATTTACGAAGACCCGTCACGATAGTTCTACACAGGTCGCAGTGACTTCGGAAGCTTGTTTGGCACTGGATCCCCATTAGCAAAAATAGAATAGAAGTACTATATCATTTGTAATGTAATATATCCACAAATTACACTTCTGTAGCGCCACATCTCGAAGACTTCTAAACTACGCTTTTTTCTTTCACTAATGCTATACGGAAAGATCCACACTATTTACTATTTAAAAATGTGGATCATTTATTGATCTTTTACTCGCGTAATAAAACAAAATATTTACATATACATTTTTTTATTTAATTTAAATGCAACAAGGTATTTAAAAAAACACTTAGTAGCAAACACAAGTAGTAATAAAACTCAAAATAAATTTATTTTATTATAATTAAGTACACTTTGGGTAAATATAAGTAAGCTTTAAAAATAAACCTTAAACTAATGTATTGATTTATAATATTATATCAGATACATAAACAAAACTATCAAACATAGTAAATGTGTTGTATACTGAATGCACATTTGTGTAGTTGAAATATTAGAACTAATATTTTTTTACAATGACTAAGCCTAGTATTTTTTGTTAAAGTCACAACCGAGAAACTTATATAATATTTAAATAGCATCATCAAAATGGGAGATTTTTAGATAGGTTAGCATCACAGACTACAGATATCTTTAGACAGGAAACTATGGTACTATATCTAAGTACTTTTGGCGTCGATCGCAGCGCTATCTAGTGTGGCATACAAGAAGCTTGACGATGGCGCGAAAATTCAAATCACTGCGTTGCATTATATATTGATATTTATTGTACAATATCAATACAAAATTGCTTAATTAAATACAAGTATTAGCACGCAATTTAATTTTTCTGTCTTGTATTTAAAAAAACAATTTTATATTGATATTGCACAATAAATTTATTATGGAATAGGAATACATAAATAAAATTTTTAAAAAACATTTTTAATAGTTTTATTTTACTGTTAAAATAAATCAATCGATTCTATTATATGCGTCAGAAAGAATCGAGAAAGAAAACTGACACTTATAAAATAATATTATATACATGTGTGGTTAGTATATTGGATTATCAAAAATAACAATTGAATATTATTTAAAAATTGTTCAGCATTGTGATCAGCATTGGATCCCTGCTAATCCTGGATGAAAAATATTTTCTTCGTGCAGATTAAGAGCCATGGCATCAACAATCACCATTCTGAAACAAAAGAATATTATTAATGGTGGATAATTTATTTTATTTCACATTGACATTTCTAGGCTGCTGCTTAGGAATAAAACAAGAAGGAAGCACTTATAAGCTTATTAAGTAATGAAATGAAGTGCTAATATGGCAGGTAAGAAGAAAAGGGTATGCATGTATCTACTCTATTGTCTGCGCTTCTTATTCTTAAGTCTTTTATTATAAGACTTTCTAGCTTGTAATTTGAGAGGATCAACAATGCAAGACTCTAATTTTTTTCGCCCAGTTAATAGAAAGTTCATTTGTTTACACCAAGAAAAATATATAATCATAATACTAAGTTAACAATAAAATCAAAAAGATGGCCTCTATGTGCTGGACAAGATAAACATGCTAGATTTAATTTAGATAGTACTATTTCCTTCAAACTCGACATAACATGAAACTTATGGCGAATAATCGGTAAATTATTTTTGCAGTGATTGACAATGGTATTAAAAACTTTATAGATTTTGATTGTTGGGTGGATTAAAGTATTTGGACCACATGCCCTAGAAGTTATTAAACTATGCCCCGGTAACTGTATTTCAGATTTAAGATCCAGTCTACATTCACAACAAGATCCAAATTTAGATAGAGCCCGTTTTGCCACATAACCAGCTATATATTTACAAACCGCAACATATTGACACTTTTCTGTCTTGAAGAACTTGTTGGTAAGGAGTGACTTCGATGTCCGATGTTAAAAAAAGTTTTAATGAATCTAAAATTTCACCGTCATCATTTTCACAATTTGCTCCAATGGAGCGAGTATGAGATGAGTTTGATATGAGAAGCGACTTAAAAGCATCTATAAAATTTGAACTAGAGGGGTTAATGTTACGTGCACCCTGACTTCTTACCATGCCAAAAAAGTTTTCAATGGGGTCTTGGTTAAGGTTACGTGGAAGCACAAAAGTAAATTTATAACATGTAAGTAATTTATTACTCAAATATGATATTGCTTCCAGAGTTGTAATCCAGTTACGCACTGTAGGTGGTATTGATATTTTTTAGTTTTAGGAATCTACAAATTTTACTGATTTTAAGATGGAAATAGCTTCCTGCCAAAATTTCCAGTGGGGAGATGTTAATCTGACTCCACAACGGTATTTACAAATAATACTATCAGCATTGAGAGAACTGCCATTTAAACTGTCGAAAAGTTTATTTATAAATAAGATAAGATCAGCAGTCTGTGATGCCCCATCGTCAATATCATCCACAGTATCTGCCAAAGATTTCATGGTAGTTCCTACTGTCCTGCTGAACACCTGAGCAGCAACCTTGACCTTCATTTTTCTAAGTTTATCGGGGAAAATATGACAATCTGTTAATTTGTGCATTTGGAAAAAGTCTTCCCCTCTTGCTTGATCGTAGGTGTATGATTGTACAATATGGGACCACTTAGCTATTTTTGATACAGAATTTTGAACAAAATGTACATCTTTTACTAGCATATTATTTCTAAATCCCTTCAAAAGATGTGGCACATCAAACATTTGTACGATTTCATGGCCTTCAATTTCAAACCCGTGAACTCTACATTCAGTACCACCCCGAAGGTACATTCTAGGTACAATTCATTGGCAGACCTGCATAGATACCATTACAATAATCGACTCTAGACACTACAAACGCATTTTTTAATTGACGGGCGGCATCAAACCTTTATTGATGTCGGTGAGTTTCATCTAGATAAATTATTTCACCTCCTAGGTAATGCCTAAAAACACTTTAATTTTTTTATGCAAGTTTTTTAATCAACAATATTTTAAGAGTATGTCCAAATGTTTGTAGGGAGTTATTTAGATTGAAACTTAAAGATAACTGGTAAATGTACTAAGAAGTTATATTATTTCTTGGTAGTTGTAATAATATAATAAAAAATAAAAAAAGTTTTTGTGCAACTGTCTCACAAATTGATATCTCTTCCAAGAAAAATATTCCGTTTCACTAATAGCTAGTTCACGCATAATGGATTGAGCGAGATAGACAACAGTTACCGAAATTACAAACAGCTGTGGTAAATTACATATTTTTTACATTTATATATATTTTTAATCTTACTTTGTTACTCTAACAAACAATTTAACTCTGCAAAGCGTCCTTTTTATTGTGAATAAATTTACAAAATATATCATTCAAAATGATAACGGATAGTGAAAGTGATATAGAAATAATAGTACCTCACCGAGAAACTTGGAGACTTAGCAGCTCAACCTATTCCGAAAGTGAATTAGACAATAACGATCAACTTCTAAGTGATGTGATGATAGTTTATATGACTCTTATGGAAGAAATCGAAGAAACTTTTTCTGAAGTATTCTTGGATCAAAATCGAGCTAATATACCTCATTTACCACAATTACGTTTTGTTTGTAGAATAGTTTGTAGAATAGAGTTTGTATAATAATAATTACGTTTTTTTTGTAGAGTAATAATTATTACCTAATGAACAGCTAAAACATTTAAATTTCCCATTACTGTGGGTACCCATTATAATAAATTAACAAATTATTTTTTTAATATTCAAACGTCCTAATTGACAATCATTAGGTTCCATGGTAAATTATTTTTATGTTTTATGGCTCTTTACTTATTTGTTTATATTCTTAATTATGGGGTTTTCCGGTGATATAGGGACCTCACTAGATAGGAGTTATTATATTAAAGTTAAAATATTCAATTAGTTATTCAACGAAGTACGTCAATATTTTCGTAATCACTGGGTCGGGTATAATAGCGGGGAAAGCACAGAATACAATTATTTTCCTCAAATATCATATAAGTGATTGAAAAATCTAAATACGAGTATTTACATTGATTTATTTTTTATTTCACTGTTTTTGCAATGTAAAAAAATCGCTGTTTCAGGTTCCGGCTAGCTAGAAGTTTTATACCACTGACGGTTAAGTGCAACAAGCAGTTCCCGAATTCATTTACCCTTTTGAGGATTATGTCGTCAGCATCAGTCTAGTTAGAACTTTATGATAGGGATTAACAACAACGATATATCGTTGTTTAGTAGTGTAAGGGGTTAGCATTATTAATAAACTGCATGAACATGATAGAAACAAAGTATCTGTGGATATTACGTAGAACGAAATCTCTCTGTCCAAGAACCAAGAACCAAGAGAAAATGCATAATTGAATACATGTCATTTGATACTAACTTTTTGGTGTACTCTGCTGGAGGGCACTCGGACCAGAAATACGCAGTGGGCCTGATATGTCATCAGCGTTGATATCTAAAAAAATTATTAATTAGTAATATGTGACAATGTGTCAATGAGTCGGACAAGTAACTGTATGTATACATTTTAAGTTCTTTGAAAACACAAACAGCTTTAATATGCCGATTTGCTGGAGAAAATTATGGGTCAGAAATTTGTTTCAACTGAGAGGGTCACTTTCATGGTCATGTCATACGATATATATGTGCTATAAACTTTTTAATAATTAAAAAAGGAATGGCCCACGCTCAGACGCTGTAGTCTTTGACGATCACAAAAACGGCATTTCTCAATTTGCAGAAAACACCCACAAAACTAGAAAAATCTTATGGTACTATAAAAATCATTTAAACTGGTCAAATACATAATAAGATTCTTGTTTGTAATATTTAAAAAAAACTTATGTATTCATTGTTATCATTTGTTAGTCAAAAACATTCCAACTGTTGTGTAGATTTTATAATTCACCCTTTTCACAAAATGGCTATTATCTCAGTTTCACCTTTCTATGGCTGGCTGCTTTCTGTATAACTACGTTCAAATATCATCACTTTTGACTTACTTTGGTTCATCGGCAATTGGCTCTCCAGGCATACATCATACATTCTAGAGACTATTTGTTGCAAATCCTCGTTGCTGCTTGCTAACAGAACTGCATCATCAACATACAACAAGCAGCTGACTGAAAAATTATCAATTTTTGCTCCAATACCCATACATTCTATCTCTTTCATGCAGTTGTCCATGTATAGATTAAACAACCATAGTGACATTACACATCCCTGTTTCACGCCTTTTGAGATCGCAAACCAAGATGTAAATTCTCCCATTAACTCTTACACACGCTGAACTCTCCTGAATTTATATGTATTGTTTATTATTTTTTTCTTTTTAACAAAGAAACCAAGATGTTTCTCTTTCTCTTATATATAAATATGTATGTCTGTAAATTTTTATTACAAAAATAAAAAAATATTACTACAAACCAGAAATAGGTTGGATGAAAGTCGTACCACTGCAACTGGCAACGCCTTCCGGGAGTGCACAGGGGAGTTCTTCAGTAACAGCTACGCCGACTGTAATTCACAATAAAAATAAAATGAACATCATACCAGATAACATAATGCAAGAATTTCAGGAAAAACCTTGAAAGATCGAGTAAGGCTTGAACGAATAGAAAAGAATAAGCTGAGATGGTTAGGACGTGTAGAAAGCATTAACGACAATATAATAACTGAGATAGTACATAAGTCTGAAAGAAGGGGTGTAAGGAAATGTGAAAATTATAGAAATACATACCCGAACTCTGTTCACCAAGTAAATAATGAAAACTATTTTCTTTGGATGGTGACTTGTTAAACCCTGTAAAAAAAAATACAAATTACCAACACCACATTGCAAAAGCACATCCTTACAATTGTATACACACCATGCCACCCTAGTAATTGTTTGTAAATAATGACCAAATAAAAATGTCGGAAGTTGCAGGAAAAGGCACTACGCCAACTTTGTACATACATAATAACCCGATTAATCAACTGTAAAAACAATATAAACTCCGATTGAGACAAAAAATATGGTAACGATATAGCAAAACTGTAAGACAAATCACAAACACCACATTCCAAAAGCAGACTTGCAATTGTATAGACACAAGACGGATAAATAAGGTGCAATTACAGTGGAAAGCTAACCTAAGTCGTACATATATTTTTCTTGCAGAAATACTAATAACTTTAATTGTAAAATGGGTCCAGATTAATAAAAGTATGCTTTCCCTATGAGTTATAAATTTGCAGGGCAGGCAAACGGGACAAATAAACGTGCAACATGAGACAAATTCTTGAAATAATTATGTATGAAATATCATGTAATTTACCTGGCAATCCAATGGTAGGCACAGAGCACAATAAAAGCTGGATGTCATTGTATTGGCTAAAGTTGAATGCGTTGAAGTGTTTAATGCACACAAAACAACGTCGATTAATCTTGTCATCGGATAAATTTGGGACTTTAAACACGATTGATCCGTTCTTTAAATAAATGTGGATATCGTTTCGGAAAACGATGTAGTTTTTTCGTAGAATTACGATTCGGTACGCAACAACTCGGTATTTCGAAGAAAAAGTGCAAAAACACAGAGAGCAGTGTGACAGCGATTTCGAATGGAAACGGATAAATTGGCGGTTCGTCTAGAAGGACGCCGGCCGGCACGGCGTGGCTGGGCACACGCCGCCGACAGTTGCGCCACAAACTGTATTGATTTACTAGCAAGTGGCTTGTGCGACATCGGAAGAATGACTAGAAAGTCTTGTATTGGCTGAAAACTGCCTGGTTAGCATAAAGAGTAGCAAATGTAAAATATGTTTTCATAACAATTTTATAATTCACAATATTAGAGTAGTATAATTTGGCCAATAATACATCAGAAAACGAAAATGGTAAGGTAAAATATCGCACATGTATTTCTAAAAAGACACAATTAAAAAAAATACATTGAGAAAAAGGCAAAAAACTGTTTGCGAGCTTAATAAAAAGTATTTGAAAAACCAAAAGGATTTTCCAAGGTTCCAAACAATGATTATATTATATAACATTCTTGAGATTCAAAAAAAATTCTCAAGTGACCGAACTCGAAATAATAACAAACTTTCTTTAAAAAACCTTGATCGGCTAAACTGACACAACTCCAAATAAAACTCTGTTTTTATAAATTCCATCAACAAAAATGTCTTAAGGCTAAATGCTACACAAAAAAGTTTGGCATTTCATCTATATAAATGACATACCTTAAAATAATACAGTTTGGAACACGCCCAACACACAGTTGAAGTGAGTCAAAATGACACTAGCGCCGTTTGTCTGATTTTTTAAACTAAGTTACTACGCTCTTAATGATTTATAGAGAAATATTTCCTAATCTCCTACATAACTCGAAAACACTGATTTTTAAGTTGTCACTTTAGAAATACACGTGTGATATAAACATATTCAGTGACATATACAAATACAAGTAGTCTTACACAGTGGAACTTCTGGGAAATGCGTCAAATGATAAAAACAAGATGATAATAATGTCAAGTTGTATATAAAAGATCTGGAGACTTATCATAAATAAAAGAAGACAATTGAAGGTTATTCTCTGTTAAAAGTACTGATACCCGTATGCAGAGACAAACCTTAAGGTGAGGAAAGTACATTCTATTGTCTTCACCTTCGGGTTATTTTCTGCATTTGAAATTAGAATGTACTTTCCTCACCTTAAGTTTTGTCTCTGCATACGGGTATGAGAATCAAACTTTTTATCAACTTCAAAAAAGAGCAGGAAATAATTGAAGGCGCTGGTTTATGGTTATACTTAAAAAAGAACACTATAGAATGTTTTGACCTTGTAGTAAATCACAAAATAAACTGGTTATAATTTGGTGTTGCCAGCATAAAATCAGATTTTTACAGTATCTACCCTTTTTGACACTACAGAAACTGACTAGAATTATCTTCAGTGAATGTCCAAAAAATATTCTTACTAAAGGGCAAGTTCACAAAAACTAAAAAATATGATATATGCATATTCCCAACTTTTTTAATTTGAAAAAGACAAGACTTGTACGAATGGATACAAATTACAGATTTGGGTTTCATAAACCAGTGATTTTAAAATAAGGAAAGCTGGAGTTAATCATTTAACTAAAAAAAAAACTGTATTTTAAACATACATACTTTCTATTCAGCTATTGCATATCGCCTGTATACTGGTAAAACCCTCTTCAAGCTTTATCAACTGATAAAATTCTCTAAATCCGCCGCGGTTTAGTTTCAAAGTTATCATGTATAAATTTTTTTTTTTAAATATTTTCTGGTGAAAACCATTAATTTATTCCATTAACTATATTATTTTTTTAGAAAGCTGCTGATCCATAGAAACAATTTAAATAAACTAAGATTGTTACATAAGTATGTATCATGTCCAAAATATGTTAAAAAAACTGTTATATTAATGCATTTAGAGGGTTTTACCAGAATACAACAATATATTCGTTTTTAAATTAATAAAACATTTAAAAGCTAATTTTACGCAACAGCGCTCAGCTTATTTAAGGGGTATGTATGCTGCATAACGATTCCATTGTATTCTTCCGATGAGACACCGCAAATTATGAATTTTAAGTAAGCATTGATTTGGTTAGAAAATACATGAATTATTTTAAGTACTGGTATCTCCAAGTAATCAGAAAATATACATTATTTTTTTAATATTGTAAAATAAGAGTACTTTCGTTAATAATATTTACATTAATCAAAATAATGGATAACGGCGCATGTGATTCAAATTTGTCAAATCAAATTAATGATTCAATACAGTAAAAAAATATATTTATAAATGTTTACTTTGCAGATAAAGGGAGGATAAACTTTGACTTCTAAATAAGATTATTTGATGCAGCTTATTGAGAGTAAAATAAGTGCATACATGAGTTTTTTTAAAAGCAAAATTCAATATTTTTACAATGTATTTGTAATATTGTCGTTCAAGGTTTTATTTAGTACAAAAACAGTTGCTTTAGAGTATATTTTTAGATCCAATGTAATTTGACAGGTCTCACATTATATCAAACATACTAATTCATTTGTGGAAATTTTATGTTTAAATAGGTAATACCTACTATATTCCGAGCATATTTAGAAATACGTATATAATACATAAAGATTTAATTAAATCGAATTATGTTTGCTAAAAGCACATTCATCTGAAGTTAATTAGAAGATCAATGCTATTATCCTATGCCTCAACGCGCAATATCAACGCTTTAAATATACAACGATAATAATAATGCAACACAATACAAGCATTTATAATAAATTGGTGAAGGAAGATTATTTTTATTTATTTATAAAAAGAGTGTACTGGCCTGTCTTTCTAGTTTATAAAGGGGACTGTCCTTGTCACCCGATTCTTAAAATAAACATATAAATGCTTACAAACTAAAGAAAAAAAAAGTTAGTGGATTTTTTCTAATCTTCATTTTTTTATAGTCATACCGCTGAGATTCTTGATGAATTTTATAATTTAAATAAAAGTAATAAAAAATATATATGTAATTATTGAGTTCATTTTTTACTTGGCAATTTATCAAAATAAAAATAATATATGATAGGCTTAAACGTTTAGGACAAGCTAGAGCAATTTTTAAAACAATTACAAAGCACCTATTTTCTCCCACGAATCTCTAAATAAAATGGGCAAATATTAATAATTGAGTTAACTAGTATCAACCATTTTTGATACATTTAAAACTTTGAAGGCCTTGTGTTTTAATATTGATATATTTTTTAAATAAACGTGTTTGTTTTCTACTTTACTTCAACTACAATAAAAAAAATATTTGATAAAGAGGAAGTTCCATGGTTTCTTTAGATTTTTTAAATTTGTTAATTGGCTATTAAACTATGTCAAAAAAAATATTTTTTGATTTTTATATATCGTATTATCAGCGCTAGGATTTTTTAAAGCTTTGTATTTCTGAATTTACTCAGCGTGTGACGTGTAACGTTCTCTTCCGCTTCTTCTCAGTCAGTTCTGTTGATTTGTTCGTTGACAGTAAGCAAACTGAAAATCTTTCACAACTCTCTGATCATTGGTCGATTCATATGAACTAGTGACGTCGTTCAAAGTAGTTCGTTTTTGTTAAAATATTTATTACTATTTTTTTCATACATTTTCAAGAAACTTTGCCGTACAATATTGCTTTAATTTTTACCGCGCGTAAGAAAACATTTTTGTATCCAATTTTCCATAGGCCTGAAGTTCCTCATTAAACTGATGTGTACATTTTTGAGTATGTGTATTTCTAACAGACACAATTCATGTAATAATACAATTCATGTAATAATATTATACTATTTCTACAAAATTATTATATACTGTAAAAGGCAGTTTACCAATTTATTTGTGAAGATGAGTTTTTGTTCTAGCATTTTTCTATATTGAAAAAAAAAAAAAAATCTAATTTTTCAAAGTAAAACATACGAGGACTTTAAATAAATAGTGGGAATTAAACTGAATTCTAATTTTATCTAGATGATATATTTGGCAAATCTGTAAATTTTACAGTAAGGATTAGCTTGACAATGATATAATAACGACCCATCAAGTTAGTTAGTCAATTTAATTAAGACCAAATCTTTCAATATTTCTTAACTAAAATGTGATATTTCTTTACCAAATACCTAGTACGAAACATGAAATATTGGTTTTGAAATTTAAACAAACAATTTCAAAACATTATTCTGACATAATAAGTTATTTGAAAGAGGAATATAAATGGTTGACATAATATATTTCATTACAAGTATAAATCTTAGAGTAATAATGTAAAAATTATACAATTATTACATTTTTTCTTCGTTAAATAATAAAATCATATTCATAATTTTAACACTTCGTTGAATTTTAACACACTGTCTTAGTTAAATGTTGTTTGAAAAAAGAGGAATCTAAAATAACTATTTAATTATTTTAAAAGCTGGTTTTCTTTCTTTTCAGACAGTGTATTTTAAATTATACAATTCGTTGTTTTTTCACATTGTAAAATTGTTCAGAAAAAAATATATTTATTTCACCAGAATATATTTCAAATGCCTCGCCAAAATATTATTTTTAGAATTAGGTATGTCATTATTGTAATAAATTCAATGTTAAACAAATTTAAGGTCAAATTGTTAAGTAGTATGTTTTATAGATAAAAAAAGATAACACATAACAGTATGAAAAAAAATACTAATTATACATTTTGGGTTTACTGCTTACTTAACTACTTGATTGATATAAGTCCTATTATTAATTTATCAATTATTGGTATTTCAAATGCTGGACAAACGAGGTTAAGGAGATTCATTTCTTAAGGTCATATTTTTAGTTCACAAAATCATTTTATAATCTCAATTCCTAGGAGAAAGGCAATAACTTTTAGCAATAATAGGAAGTATACAGTTTTTAAAAAGACAAACCCAATTTTAAAAGTCTATGTTTTAAACGGTGAACTAGTGACAAATATGAATCAAATTACATATTATACTCTCAAAGGGCCACATGTACCAAAAAATAAGTTTAAAAAAGTTTAACGTTGCATGAAATAAGTATGTGGGTACAACGTTCATAGATCGAACGAAGAAGGCAACTATGCATTTATTGTTTCACTTGATACATTATACTGTTGTGCAATACCAACTTGTAAAACACAGGACATTAACTTTTAATAATGAAATTAGAGGAGAAATCCAATACAACGCTCCGGAGTGCATCAACTTCATCGCCACAATAAAGACCTCAAGAATGTTTACCTAATTACATCATGCAGTTCGATTCAGCTCAGATTAAGATACATTGGTTTTAGTATACCAATGCAATGTCCTATACACCACTGGGTGAGGGTAGAGAATTAATGATTGTCTGGCTTTTTTTCTTCTTACACATCTAACAACCTTACTTACAATATATTTATCAGGAAACATAGCTGTGTATACAAAGTTGAGTACATAATTTTGAATATTCCTGTACTATACACAAATATTGCTGGTATCTTATATAACAATACACATGGGACAAGAGCATATTACAGAGCACGGTGAGAATTTCATAATAGACTAAATATTATTGGTCTTGCAATATACTTCCAGGAAAGACACGGATTGGTGGTATTTAAGTCTCATTTAAGAATGGATAAATTGAACAATATTTTTTGTATACACTTTTAATGTAGAATACATTAAGTAGGTAAAATTGTTTCAGACTAGAGTTTTCTTGATGTTTTAGCAACTAGATTACTTACATAATTAATTTATTTGGAGGACAAGAGATATAATAATCTATGTAAAACAATACATAAATATATTCAAAAATTGTGTTTTACATTATAGGTAAATTATTATTTAAATACATGCAAGGAAAAAAATATTTACAACGGGATAACCAGTTATTTAAAAGACCATTCAACATAATAAGTACACGACTCGCATAGTAAAACAAGTTACAAATAAATTATTCTCAAAACCTTAAATTCTGACTTTTTTTCTTTGACACAGTATTTAATTAGGTTACATATTTTTATTACTCCTTATTGATGTTTTTACTGTCAGTTTTGAGGAATTGAAGACGTCTGTGAAACACAATAAAACAAAATGTTTAAATCAACAACATAGAAGAGGAAAATCTTAGCTGCCCTAAAAACATACCGTACCATCCTTTAAAATATCAAAACAGCTTTCACACATCAATTAACTACTGGGAACCATTTTGGATATTTTGTGACAGTTTAATTTCAATGTGTCTTATTTGAATGTTGCATTTTGTCAATTTATTACAAAACATAATATGTATTTGTACAAAACATACATGTAGTTTTTCAATTGCAGTTTGTCAGGAATAAAATAACCAGGAAGACAGAATATGGCATAGAAATTGTAGACTTGCCAGCAAAGAAGAGAAAGTAAGTCTATTAAGTAGAGTTCATATGAGGACATTACAATAGACAGGACAATACTGTCCTGTCCCAGCTTCGTGAACAGCCTCGACTATGTAGGACAGGACAGTGAGGCAATACAACAATTTGACTGTAGTTTAAACTCGGAACGTGGCGGGTGAAATAGCCTGCCCGACTATCCGTAGTACGATGTCTTGATCTATTGTCGTGTCCTCTAAATTTCTGTTCACACTAGTACAATAGGTCCGAAGCAGGGACAAGACAATATTGTCCCGTCTTCGTTTGAACTATGCATTTGAGACGTATAGAGGTTAAATGATTTTTTCTATATAATATAAACTTTTCATCAGAATTTGAAAAAACTTAAGAATAAATTAGAAATAGAATGTCTTGTTGATAACTCTTCTCCCATTAAGTAGTTTAAAAAAAAAATCCAAGCACTAAATATTTATTATAGCTTTAAGCAAACACCGTACAGTATTTAACTACATGATTATTATTAAGTATGTACAAATTCGCAAACGGCAATACTTTTCTAAACTAGAAATTGTGCTTCTATGTGATATGTTTATTGGGTTTAAGTCAGGTTGTACAATGGATGGAAGACAATAAAACTACTTTCAGATATAAGAACTATCATCGTTCATTATCTGGAGAAAAATAAATGCAGCAATGATCAGTTCTATGAATAATATTAAAGCATAAAACATTAAAAGGTTGAAGACCACTGACTGCCTCTCATTTTATTGTTTTATTGCTTAATTTATCTTGTGCCAACTTAGTTTGCTATTAATATTTATTAAAGGGATAAATATTTCAGATAAAAGTAATCATTAACAGTGCAGTGCTGTGACACGGAAAATAATTGGTAAAACATTTTGTAAATTTTCATTCAATACACTTTGTTGTTTAAATTCAAATTTATCATATGCATTATTATACATTTCATTGTTCATTTTACAGACATCAAACATATTGTTTAAATAAACAATATAGTAAACAAAATATTTTACAACATCAATTCATATTAATCGTTAGGGCACTTTTTTTCTCATTATCACTAGAGAATGAATATTTAAATACTTCAATACGTTAATTTCACAAACTGGGAATAACTTAACTACGAGGTTTATCCTGAAAGCAAGTTCCGTTTTTATTTTTTGCCATGGCAGAGCTGCGACCGCAGTTTTGCGCAAGCGTGGTACTTAGCCTGACCTATTGAACCATTACGCCATTATGAGGTAGCTGACCATTGTGTATGCTTCGTGGTGCTTGGTTGAAATGCTGAATAAAATTGAAAATCCAGCCGCTTATGAGATAAGGTGTATAATTTGTTTCCTTAATGCGAATAACATTAAACCAGTCCACATTCATCAACAAATCTGTGAAGTGTACAGAGAACATGTGATAAGTGGTTCAACGGTAGGGAGATGGGCGAGTTCAATGAAGGTCGTGATAATGTGCACGATGATGAACAAAGTGGGCGTAACCTTTTAAGAAGAGGGTAGAACCCTTTTATGAAGAGGGAATACAAAAGCTTGTGCTCCCACTTTGACGAGTGCCTTTAAAAAAGTCTGATTTCTTTTTTTCTCTCGCAATATTATTCTGTATATTTAAAAATGTTTTTCCTTTTTTTATTTTTTTCATATTCATGTATTTATTTCGTTAATAATTTTGGTTGCTTATGTGTATTTACCTACTTGTTACTATTGTTATAGTTGCAATTTTATAATTTTTTGTTATGTATTTATATATATGTATTTTTTTTTAATATTTATGTTCAATATATGTTAAAGGCAATTTATGCCGTTTGTGTAAAAAATATAAAAAATGGTGGGAGTTATGTAGAAAAATAATTTAAGGTATAAAGATTTTTCACAATAATATTTTTTTTTGACTACTTGTTTTCTTAAACTTGTCAAACGGTACTTATTTTCTGAATATACCTCGTAATTGACTGCATATCTGTTAAATAATTAAGTGTATGAAGGAACGTTTTCCGGCTATATTATTTCAAAAAGGAAAAAATATATAAGTACGGTATCACTGGATTTTGGTTTTAATCAAATAAAGGACGTAAAAATTATAAATACTATGTCCAACTATTCTAAAATAGAATATGTTCATATTGAAATACGAATTTAGTAAAACTACGTAATATATTAACATATTGAATTAAAAGCATCTATAGAAATATTATCGCTTCGAATAATAAACAGTTCAATTACACAATACATTCTGAAATCACAGTTGAACTTTAACAAATGTACCTACATTAGAATGCAAGGTGTTCTGAAAGAGATTTGTGGATGCACAGCTTATTTAGAAGTTACAATTTAGAGATACATGATAAAACACGGTACAAATACTGGTTGATAAAAACTCACTCTTATACTCTTAATAGTGTATCACTAATATAGTGCATGTTAATTACATTTCTGTTACTAGATACTAAATTAGTTCCAATCTACGGGACCTATTCTAAGAGATCTCCAATTCACATTAAAGAATCTATAAAAAGCACCACTGTTTTTCTCTAAACAAGTTGTCCGAGATTTTATGAATGCTTTTAGGAAAATTTTGGTAGTGGCAGGATAATGAATATATCCTCAAGATACAATTCATGTCTTCTCCGTAAGTTATCTATTCGGGATAAACTGATACACTTTCGGTGTCATTGTAAGCTGGGTTGTCAGCGAGATCATTTTGATGAAGGACTATTGTTTGTAAACATGTCTTACCAAAGTCATTAATGGAGTCATCCTCGATGTCTAGACTCGGGATAACGAGACAGTCTGAAGTGTTATACGAGTAATCCGCATCAGCTGGTTTTTCCATCAACATTTCTGTATTGGATGTTTCTTCGTCTAGATTGCACCTTTCGATGCAATATGTCTGTTTCTCAAAGTGTTCGGGTTCAGTCAAGAGATACACAAATTTACCTGAAAAAAACGATGCGAGTTATCAATTAATTTTAATTATCAGTATTGGGTTACGTATTTCAGTTATTTCTTGTTTTGTTTTTTACTTACCTATCAAGCACATTGATGTTATATTATACTTGGACTCCTTGCTCAGTTGTTCGTTGGATCTCATATATTCAATCTCACTGCCAGTTTTCCAACAACTCAGGGTATTCCTCCAGTTCTTTGTAAAGTACAAATTATTCTTAAATGAGACAATTGTATTATGTCTCATGGATATCTTAAAAAGGCGCACCCATTCATTGTTGCGAAAGACATACAACATTTCGGCGGAGACATACAGCTCATTATTGTGGAATGTAGCTACTGGAGTTTGGCAGCACTCGGGAAGATCAGGTAAAGATTCCCAAGTATCACGAATCAGGTCATACTTCATAACAGAGGACAGAGTTATCCTAAAGGAGTTAACACCACCGATGAGATACAAATTATCTTCGTGAATAATGGCTTCAGCGTGGCGTCGTGGAGATATCGGAAGCGCGTTTAATATTTTCCACTTCTCTTCCAAGATGCTGTACATTAAAATATTTGTATTCCAAATATTCTTTCCCATGCTGGTTTCACCGCAGAGAACTACAATATTGAAACCTTTCCACACGACAATATTGTGCCCCCACCAACTTTTCTTGGAGATTTCTATCCAATTTGTGAGCTCATTAACTTTCGGGTTAAATTTTTTTAAAAAGGTATCGTTCCTTTTTCTGATGACACACGGTTGTTGTATGCTATGTCTTTCTTTGACTGATAAAAGTAAGCTGCAAAGAATGTCATACGTGTTTTGGTTGACCTCGTTTATGAAATTAGTTTTAAATTTATTGGACGCAATCGTTTCTGACAGAAACTCTTTTTTTCTGAGCAGTACTATGATATCAATAATAAATCTCATTTCTTCATCAGTATCGAGTAAACTGCTCTTGCTTATATTCTCTAGGGATACAATATCTAAGTTGCTATAATTAAGGCAGCTGAGAACAACTAATATGTGATTGCTTTCTATGGTTTTATTCAGTAACCAATCACAACCGGCTTGGAATACGTGGTATTCATCAGTCAGGTTTAAATATTGGTGAGATAAGTACCAGTGGAGAGTGGACAGATTGTCTATACAATTAATATTTTTTCTGACTTGGTCAAAATTATAAAGTCCGAAACATTTCGCTTTACTTTCTAAGCTGTTTAAGTTAAACAATTTGGCTATCTGCATGATCTTACACCAGGTTATGATATCGATTTTTTTGATCAATATTTCTATTATTGTGTTGACGAGGTCAGGTAATTGAAAAAACGTGGCAGCTTCCATATATTCAGTCACATTATTCAAATCATCCACTTCGATGATTTTTCTATACAGGTAGTCTAGTATAAAGGTCATTGCTTTCGATGATATTATCTAAAAAAAACATTAATATTTTAATTTTCATAAAGATATGTTTTTGTTGATGGTTAACTCAAATGTTGTAAATTATTTTGACCTTAGGGTTGTTGAATGCAATCAGAGGTCAAGAGAGTAGTCACAATAAAGACAGAACATTGACCTAGAATAATTTACTTTAACATTCTGTCATTACTCATTAGTGGTTAGAGCGTTGTGCTTTCGCACATTATGTCCAGAAATGTAAAAAAATGTTTTAGAAGTATTTTTTATAAATCTTGACTTTACTCTTTTCCACGTTTAATGATACACACCATAATGAATAAACACATCAGTTATGATTTTATGTTAAATGTATAAAAGCAAACAATTGATCATGTCTAAAAATTCAGTCTTAAGGTGATAATATTTATGTTATTCAATAATGTTTTGAGTATGTCCAAATGTTTATAAATTTTATTGTTTAAATTTAAGTATCTCGCTTTAATTGTAATCTGAATGAAAATTATATCTTTTTCATATCAGAAGATAAATGTTTTATTCATAAAAACATGGACAGACAAATTTTACATTAAAAGATAAAACACAATAATTAATTACTTAAAGGTCAAATGTCAGAAAACAATAAAAACCGTCAAGCAATAAAACTTGTATTTCGATTACAATTTTCAACTCCTTTCAATATGAATAACAGAAACAGTCCTTGAGAAACACAATAATATATTCAATACGAACGTACCAAGGATACTGTTCCGTAAACATATTTACTTAACTTACTATTTTACGACACACAATTTAAAAACAGAATTTTAGTATAGTTAAAAATACATCTGTAATGGTTCCTTCTTATGTTACTGTAACTGTGAACAGTAGTGAAAGGTATCGCTTCTCTGAAGATTTATTCTTAGAAGATTACAATTGAAATCAGAAGGGCTGGAAAACATCCAGGGTTCTGGTTCTATTTCACACACAGAACTGAATTCTTCATCTGCCTGGACACACGAAGAGTTAAGTATTATTTATTAAATCTTACAATGTGCACCTTGGGATTTTATTAACAAGGCATTGACCATGGCCTTTCTGGCATTCAGATATAATTTTATGTTTGCAAGTTTATATAGACATTATTATTCACAATATTGAATAAGTGTTTGGACTGTGTGACATTTATTGACCTATTGTTCATTCATGATGATGACTCGCAATGTTTAGATATTTAGTTCAAAAATACATCACACACATTAAAATAACAAATGCAAAATTAGCGTCGGATCAAGAACCCCGTCACATACTGGAAAACGACGGGAATGTAACGACCTTTGTAAATGAGGAAGTTCAGTGGCTTTTTAATTTTTTTTTATTTGGTAATAGACTATTAAACTAAGTCAAATAAAATTATGTATCGTATTATCAGTGCTACGATTTTTCGAAGTTTTTTATTTCTGAAATAACTCCGCGTGTAACGTCAGAGGTTCATTTCCACTTATTCTCATTCAGTTTTTCCCATTGGTCCAGAAGCGACGAGCAGACCGGAAATCTTCCATAGCTCTCAGATCATAGGTTGATTCACATGAACCAGTGACGTCATTCAAAGTAGTGTGTTTTTATTATAATATTTTTTATTATTTTTTCCGTACATTTTCAAGAAACTTTGCCTACAGTTGAATGCTCTAATTTTTACCGCGCGCAAAAAAACATTTTTTGTATCCCATTTCCCGTAGGGCTGAAGTTCCTCATTAATGGGAGCGTGTTATTCTCCCCTCCCTTGTAACCGAGTGTCTGATTCTTTGTGCCAGCTGAACCTATGGTAAGTTCAGCTCAATACATCCAAACATATTTATACATTGATGCAATTATCTATAAGACGCTCACCCAAGCCACTTCAAAAAAGATCGAAGCCTTTGAAATGTGGTACTACAGGAGTATATGAAAAATCTGCTGGGTGGACAAAGTCAGAAATGATGATGTTCTCCGACGGATGAAAAAAGATAAAGAGGTACTGAAAACCATAAAGAAAAGAAAACTTGAGTACTTTGGGCATGTGACGAGAGGCAAAAAATATGACATTTTACAAGTCATTCTACAGGGAAGGATTGAAGGAAGAGGCAGTTTTCCATGTTATGGCAATATGCTGTACCTTAAAAAAGCTCATTTTGAGATAAATGATTTCAAAGTGTTATAGATATTTTAGATATCCATGCAAACTAGTAGCAGGAATAATAAAAAAATTGGAAAGAAGTTAGGTTGACCCTTCATTCAAAACACAAATAAAAAAACATATTTTTAAGAAAGTTCACAAAAAATGGCAAGAATATTGAGTAGCCTCCTCCCAAGCCAAGGGAAGACACCTTTTCCAATTGAAACCAAATTTAACAGAAAAACCTTGGTTTTCCAAAGTGGTACTAAACAAATTTGAGACATCTGCTATTTGCAGAACTGGGCACTGTTGTAATGGTTTTCATCTGTTCAGAATCCACGTCCGGGATTCTGCCATGAGCAAATGTCAACTTGAGGAGGAAGATCTAAATCATGTTTTTTTCGGGTGCCCCATAAATGATTGTTATCCTGAGTTTCTATCCGACCTCTCCGATGTCAACGTCCCATTCCCTACTCATATTCTAACTCTCTTGTCCCTACCCAATAAACATATATTTTTTTAATGTAAATATGTAGTTATAAACGGTATTAAGTAGTAAATAAGTTAAATATTATGTAAACTGTATGTGTAATATTAAATACTAACACACGAACTTGTATATAGTACTAACACATGTGTAAATATTTAAATAAATAAAATTTGAAACTCGATACTGGCCAGAATACCCAGTTAAGTGTGAAAAAGCCAAAAAAAACTAAGAAGAAAATTTATAAAAACTTGTTCTACGGAACATTTAAAAATAAAAGTTTTTTGTCAATTCCTTGGGAAGTAACAACAATAAAAAATAAAAGTAAGGTCATATGATGTAACTCGAGTGAGTGAACACTGTGAGTGAGTTTACACTGAAGATGGGTCCGGCAATGGTATCTGAAACGTCGAAACGAATCCAACTTACAAGGAATCACCCAAAAAGATACAAATTAAAAAGAAAAATATAAAAATACATTTATAGCTTTTCGTGTGAAAATTAGAACCTGATATTTTTTTTCAACTATTATGAGTTGCAGGAAGCAAAGATTTTTATATCAATGGATGTTTCTATCAAGCAAAACTAAGAAAATTAAATAGAGATGATAGTGATCTTTCTCTCTTGATGATAATCAGATACAAGTACATTTGGATTATCAAAACCGTGAATTGAGTGGTCAATTAATATCCAGCGATTTGGTTGTAATATTAAATTAATTATTTTATCAAACAGAAAGAACACTTTCTGTTAATGTTTAAATCCATAATAAAATATTAAATGTGTAGGAAATCAATTACGTACTGATTACTTAATACAATGTGTAGAAAATGCCCCGGAGATTGATAGAAATAAAGTTATAAAATAAGAACTTGCCTCTATAACCACTTTTTCTTGAGAGTCCTCCGCGAATTTCCCGCTGAACATAGCTTCGAAATAAACACATCTTTCCCGAAGTATTTCCTTTTGAAGAAAAAATGTTTTATTTCCAACTTCTAACACGACATCGAAAGATGGAGAATATATCTCGCTATTTTGATTTTCTGTCATTTTCTTGGTAGACTTATTTCAACAAAAAATATTTATATACGCTGTTAATAGAGTATTGATTTATCGCACAAAACACAATTGTTCACCATCCACTCACGAACGTTCACCGGCACGCTCAATCTTCAAGCGGCAAACAACAATTTTAAATTTGTTCAAAATTGAAAATTGTCAATGTTTGCAACCATTTACGACGTTTTGACAGGTCAACGACAAAGAAAACAGCGCAGCCATAAACTCAATAATTTCCACATTTTAATGGTAACACTTGCAGATGGTCATACTTGAAATGTCAAAAATGTATGTAATTGTTTAGAGATTTGTCAGTTTTAGGTGTTTGGTCAATATTTAAAAATTGATAAAGTCGTTCACGATGTGAACGCAGCCTAGGGAGCCTAAGCCTACTATTCTGTCATTACTTTTATCGCTGTGTTCTCTGTTCTGTCGCTTGTCATAATTCATAATAAAATAATAAAGACGGAATAAGGAAAACACGTTGTGTCCCTAGTTCAAATGATGTGCTAAATTAAATATAATATTTGACTCTAAAAAAAAAAGACTGGTTTTAAAATGGCCTCTTGTGATTCTGACAATGAAGATAAAGAAAGGGTATGTTAAATTTTGGTTTGTCAAAATAATATAACCTAAACGAAACTGCTTGATGACAATATTGTCAATAAAAAGTACTTCATTCAAAAATAATTTTGTGTTTAAAGATTCAAATAAGAGAGGAACTTTCATCCATGAGCTTTGAGGACTTACAGAAACTCAAACAAGAGTTAGGTTCAAAAGTATACAATGAGGCGGTATTTGGCGCTGCTCCCAAGAGAAGAATCAATAAAAATGCGTCTTTTAAACGAGAAAATAAGAATAGACCAAGAGAGATGAGTTCGAAGAAACCGGTGCCTTTGTTTGACAAGAAAACCATTGGACAAAAGGAAATCAGAGATCCAAGGTACCTATATTGACAAATCGCTTACAATTATTTGTTAATTTATATTATATTCAAACTTCTCCTTTATGTAAACAGTATCAATATATAAACCAGAGTTCTTCTTCTTAGATTTTTTTTTTGGCTTTTCACCTCCCAACTGGGGTGTTTTAGCGAGTGTCGAGTTTCATATTTTTATTTATTTAAATATTTACTTATGTGTCTGTACTATATACAAGTTAGTATCTAATATTACACGCACTAGACGTATATATAACTTATTTACAACTTAGTACCATTTTTTAACTAGATATTTACATAAAATTTTGAATACATGTTTATTGGGTGGTGACAGGAGAGTTTAAATATGAGTAAGGAATAAGACGTTGACATGGGAGGTCAGATTGGAACTCAGGATAGCAATCATTTATGGGGCATCCAAAAAAACATGAATGATTTAGATCTTCCTCCTCAAGCTGACATTCGCACAGACATGGATTCTAAACAAGTGAGAACCATTACAAATGTGCCCATTCTGCATATGGAAGATGTCACAAATTTGTTCAGAATTACTTTGGAAAACCAAGGCTTTTCTGTTAAATTTGGTTTCAATTGGAAAAAATGACTTCCGTTGGCTTGGAAGGAGGCTACCCAATATTCTTGCCATGTGTGAAGTTGCTTCTCCTTTGTCATAACGAGGAGATCACCTAGTGGTAGGAAATTACCATAGGATAGACCAGAAGTGAAAATGTCGTTGAAAGAATGAAAATGATTGTCTAAAATTTGTGAATTAGCGTCACCATTTTTTGTGACCTCGTTTTTAGCCTCGCATCAAATCTTATATTACTAACATGTTTTTATTTTTATTTACTATTAAAGATGTTTTATAAACTGATACATTTTTTTATATAAATAATACATGAGGCGAAAATAACTAATGAAAAAAAATTTACTACCTCTCGTGCTTGGTGTGGGATTACATGTTAACCAAAGCACATTTGAAATGTTATTAATCGATTAAAGGTTTATATAACATACTGGGACACTTTTGTTGCTGACCGCTTTTTATAGGGACACAATTTTTACATCTCTTATCACATAATTACTTCAGTTTAGGCAAAACCATTTTTTTCACTACCAATGTCTTTTGAACTGCGGCTTTAGCCATCATTTCCCAAATGAGAGACACGATTTTGAAGGCAATATCTGGCACAACCGCAAACTTGTTAATTGAACATTTTGGTCTATTTAGGAAGTTTCTTTCCTCGTATTTTGATATTACTTCAAATATTTTAAAAAGTTTTGATGTTATTTTTTAAATAAAATGTTTAGATTTTTAAAATATCAGTTTTAGTATTATGATGTCACTTTTCTCTTGGTTATTCAATGAAATCTGTGTATTTTTTCTACTATGGTTATATGGGGGTTTATGATTGCCGAAGTAATTTGTGAATTATTTTATTTATTCATGCTTTATTAAGTTAGTTCATAGAACTAATATAAACTTTCAATAACTTTATGTTTTATAACTTAATTTATCAAGAACATGTTTTTTTTTTTTAATTTCTTCAGATAACTCATTGTACAGTTTTAAATCTTTGTATAGTGAGTTTTGGGACTGTGTTTTTCTCCTCATTGGTAATCTTATCCTTTTTTATCTCTAGTTTTGAATGTATGGCATTGTTGGTTAAATTGTATTATATTTTTTTATTTGTTGCTTTACTGTGAGAGAGCCAATTTCTTTTCAAACACTCTTGTTTTTAAGCCAAGAGATACGTCATCTTCCATTGCGTTTTGTTTCAACTTTTCCTTGCAATATGATGCATACATTTCTCTAACTCGAGTAATTACTTTACAGATTTGATTCTTTATGTGGTGATTACAATCCAGTTGCCTTTAAGAGGAGTTATAGTTTCCTCTCGGAAATTAAGCAACGAGAGTTAAGAACCCTTAAAAAAGAATTGGCGAAGACTGATGATCCAGAACGACAAAGTCAGATAAAATACTTGATACAGAGAATGGAAAACCAAAATAGGGAAGAAAAACGAAATAAAGAAAAATTGGAAAAGAAGAACGAGGAGTATAAACAAAAGGTTAAGATGATTAAAGAAGGAAGTAATCCAGGTTATGTTAAAAAATGTAAGTTGGATCCCATTAAATTACTATTTTTTATAAAAATTTCAAGACTTTGTGCCCATGTAATTAATGGATTTTTATTCTGATATAGTATGTACTTTTATATGAGCAATATTTGTTGTTCAGACATTGTTAGTAATAAAATTTACCCTGTGAAAACAATGCTGCCAACAAGTTTGTGTGGGTACAAACAAAAATTCAAATTGCCTTCCATATTCTGTTCGATCCTGGCCACAACGATTGTTCATTTTACTGGCCACTTAGAACATAACATATTTTTTATACAATAGCTCCAGTATCCGAAGTGGAGAGATGGTCCAAAAAAAAGGAGAGTAAAGAAAATTTTGAAAAATATCCAGGAGCGAAAGGGGTATATAAAATAGAACTTGAATCCTGAACGAGTATTTTGAAAAACTCAGATAAATAAAATCTAGCGGGAACCATTCCGCCTCACGGTGTAGTGATTGGCGTGTTTGTTTGCCATTCTTGAGGTTCCAGGTTAAATTCCTAAGAAGGTCGGCATGAAATATTGATTTAAAAGGTGGTTTACACTGTAAGATTCCATTGTCCTTGGACTGGCACCTGAAACGTAAAACTGATCACCTCACCTTCCTATGACTATTAAAATATGCAGCATTTGATGTCCCGATAGAGTGCCATATGCACCAGTGGGTGTGGATAGGGAAATTATGTTTTATTAAATTGTATAAACGGTAATGGAAGGAAATAAAATTTCAAGGTTTTTTTTTTCTTAAACATGAATTATAAACACAGAAAATAAACGAACATTCATATTGACAGTGGTAAGGCAAAAGTTCCTAATCAACATGTATCAACTTCACAGAAGTGCCAATTACTATTTTTTTTTGTTTTTTTTTTCATTAAAAAAAATCTCACACATACCTATTATTTTGGTGTGATTCCTACATAATTTAAGTAAATTTTCAAATATGAGATTTTTTCGTTAAATAATTGATTTTCCGAATGTCCGACTATGTTTTATAATATATTTTGCAGTAAAACTTTTGATATGTATTGTTATTGTAATAACTTGATGGTCAGAAAAGAAAAATATTATTAATGTTGAGATACTAATTTATTATAAAAAATACATCTTATATCTAGGAAGGTCTAAATCTGAGTGCTTGGGAATAATTTACCTTCGGCCGTTTGCCCACTACCACATCACATGGCTAGCCTAATAGCGACATATAGCATCGACGAGTGTCACTACTTCCTTACAGTTATCAACAAATTACAACAGAGATGGAAAACATTTTAAGTGAAGGAATATGGAAGTCTAGGCTTATGGCTTGTGATTGGCTGGTTTAAGTGGCCACTTTACACACTGTGTTTTTACACATTTTGCCTATGTTTAAACATTCATATTTCTTCAACTCTTCCATCTGTTGATCACGTGAAATAATATAGCTGAAACCTTTATTGGTGTGAAGAGAATTGAATCTGATTGAATTATTTCACATACTAGACAATGCCTGAAAACAACTTTTCAAGTTTTATGCTTCTTGGACCAGTTGGATTAACCTTAATAACTCCCTAGAAGATGAAATCTAGTATTTTGTCTACAAACTCAAAATATTATTAATGTATTGTTATGTTTAGACTATCGTTCGTGTTTCTCTGTAGTTTGTTTTATCTTTGCATATATGTGAGCATTGTAAAATTTTACCAAATTTTCTTTTTAAATTTATGAAATTAAATTTATATTTGCAGCTGAAAAGAAAATGTTCAATTTGGTCGAGCAGTATGAAGATTTGAAAAATAGCGGGAAATTGGAAAAGCATATTACAAAACACAGGAAGAAGAATGCTCAGAAAGTTAGAAAAAATATGAGTGTTATGTAGTAAATGTTTTTAATAAATTTGTCTTTAAAAAAATTGGTATCTATTTTGTATTTAAAATATTTATTTATTTATACGCCCTACATTACATTTATCAGTAATACATTCAAGTGCAAAAAAGAAACAATAATAAGTTATTATTATAATAAGTTTATTTTCTATGATATATTTTGTTGCTCTTTAATAACAAGGAATGTTTTCTTTATATTTTTTATTTCCTTTTTTAATTATAATAAAATAAAAAAGTATCTTCTAATCTTTTATAGAATATTTTCTTTTCTCTTACTTATATTACAGAAAAATATTATACCTGTCTATTTATAGGAGCAAAAAATTCATAAACATTTCTTGTATACCCACGAACAGGCCATGTCTTTGTGGGTTTTTTTCGTTTAATATTTTTACTTTTAATATGTATTTCATTGCTATGTAATTATCCTTTATTTTTTTAATATTCTGTTTTACCCCTTATGTATATTGTAAAAAAAAACAAAAAATAAGGAAATATACCCACATAGGTATATGGGTATACAGAAATATATTTAATACATTTACATATACATTACATAGACATATACATTTATATATATATATGCATACATATACACACACATATATATTCATAGATAGAGATATATAAAAAAATAAAGAAACATTTTGCAAAATTTAGTAAATAAATAATAATATTAAAAAATTGTATCCACATTAGTTTATAGTCTTTAGAATACTTAATTTATCACATATTATCACTTTAATATTGGACAACAAAGTGGCCAAAAGATTTATGATCTGAGAATCAATGGCCGATTTTACGCCAGTTGCACAAATCCACACAACGGGGTAAAATTAAAGTGCATAGATTATTTTATTATTTAGAGGCTACTCTCAGGTAAAAATCCTGCAAAAAAAAAATTAAGTTGATTAGTCGGGCTCCTGATGTACTAGTGAGTGCGTTTGCCTACCATTAAATAAATCAAAATAATAATCCAACCTTGTAATTTTATTGCGCTGTGTGGATTTTTACATTCATCTGAAAAAGTTCATTCCCTCTGTATGATAAATTTGATGCTGTGCTATTTTTAGTTAATAAGAACAAAGATTTATACATGTGAAATTCAGATTTTTTCAAGAATAATTCCTTTAAATTTTTTGTCCCGGTGTCAAGTAGGTGCTTTATTTATATTTCGGTTGTTTTAGCTTTTTTATTGAATCAAACATGACTACCAATTATTATTGGAGATTTTTATTTTAAATTATCACTATGAAATTTTAGAATGTTTGCAACGTTTGGCCGGTGTTATTGTACCTAATTAAATTTACTAATGTTACTGTCGAGAAATCTACAGTGTGGGCTGCAATGAGTTTGGTCCAGATTATATTTATTTGATTTATTTCAACGATTCTCATTTTATACCGTAGAATTTTATGCTTGTTGATACAGTGAGCTCCTACCGCACTTGGAGATGGCAGAATTTAATTTTACATTTCTTTTTTTACATATTAAAAATAATATCAATACAATGTGTATTTACATCAAAAAGTTTTTATATATAATCTCTAAGATTACAATTTTGTCTACTTACACAATTATACATAATTCCATTTTTTTTTTGCATCTATCTATGTAGGTAAACCTGTACCAAGATAGATGCAAATTGTACATTATGGTGTGGTAACGGTAGGGTATCGCACCCGTAGGCAGCTCAGCAAGAAACGACAGCAAGGCGATCCACGGTCACTCGCTTCAATATATTTATATTCACCCGAATGACAGCGGACCACCCCGCTTTCGCCACTTACTATACCTCCCACAAGTACATAATCATATACATAATCATAAGTACATAATCATATACACATATCTGCATTCAAAATTTATGCATAAATAAAAAGTTATGTTTTAAGGGCATTGTGCCTTGTCCAAGAGCCACATGACCAAAATTCTAGAAAACCTCTGTAGTCGTTTAATAATATACGAAATTCAATTATGAAGCGAGAAATCTACTGACTATTAACATTTTACTGTCTGACTAACTGACTTAGCGCTGACTGCTTTTAGTAAGGACTTCACAGCTTTTATTGTAGCCATCCCTGTTGTTCTTTCTTCTTCGTAGTGGGGAATTGATCATCTTTTATTTCCCTGACTGTCAGAAATTTGACATCCGCGCTAGGTAATCAGTGTTTTGGATGTTTTGATATGTTATTGTTTACATACAGGATATGAATGATTCACCTTCTGCACTGTCCTTAAGACGATAGTAGATCGAGCGACAGTGGACATTGGTTTCCGGGTGAGTCCCATAATACTATAAATACTATGTACTTATGGAATCTCTTTAACATTTAAGTAAATGTATACCGCTGTCTTTTATATTATTTGTTTCCTGATTTCAATTCTTCCTAAAACTAAAAAATAAAAACACTGAACATTTTTAATAAAAATTCATAACAATGAATTCTGAACATCAGTAACTTGGTCTGAAAATAATGTGATCTTTGAATCTAACAGGTCAAAACTACATTCCTGTTATCTTACATTTTTATAGAGGTAAAAACAAACACATTATGTAAAATTCCATTATCTTTATTTGGCTATTCTTACATATTTTTATAACATTGTCTACCAACCTACTTTTATGTTTAAATTATATGTAAGTTATTTATTTTACTAATGTTTTAAATGTTATTTAACAAACAATGTTGCGTACATTCGCACACAACATTGTTTGTAATTTTCATAAAATAGTTACCACAATAAGCTATTTTACACGTGAATAAAACAAAGTCCACTATCATCATAAAAATGCTTTTTTAAGTTGAAATAAAAATCTATAGTTCACTTCGTTTTCATGCAAAAACCATCAGTAGTCGATAGACATGCTATTTCTATATGTACTTTTATTATCAAAATAATCATTGTTTTACATTGAAAGTTCTTTAAAGATTGAAATAATCATTTGGTTCAAAAGTTATCCTGTTTTGGAAAACGCACAATCACAAATCTTGTTTCCTGAACATTGTGTTCAATGTGACTCCCGTGGTTTATCCTTTAAGGTACAGCTATGCATATGCACCAAAACACATACATAATATATAGAATGTTAAGTAATGTAAAATTAAAATTGTTTTTCATTAACTTTATTGTTTCTACTTTAATACTCATGGTTGTTTATTGTATATCTCCGCTGCACTCAAACTGTTACATTTGGCAAAACTACTTTGCATTTACACACTTATCAAATTATGTGCATAGTCGATTAATGTCTGTAATCTGTTAAACAAAAACAGATTATTATCTTCTTCTTCAATGGCACTACAGCCCATATCGAGCCTTGGCCTACATCAACTTTTACCTCCAACACCTTCTGGCATCTGCTGCAATCTGCAACCCTCCAGTTAGATACTTCTAGTTCTGAAATTCTTTATGTAAGTTGTTTACCTATATCTTTGATGGACGGACATAAGAGTACAACTGAAAAAGTGTAACTTTTCAGGAGACCAAAAAAACATTATTATTTACAGATCATTTCATTTGTGTAACCAGATTCCAGATTTTTATACAAATAACAGAAATATTTCTGAAATATTACTTGAATCTGGACAGAAATGAGTACTTTTACTACTAGAACTAACTTATACTATCTGTACCGCGCAATGAATGATAGAAATGAGTATATTTATATTACTGAGACCGTTTTGTACATTTGCGCTACTGAAATTATGACACAAATGAGCAATCAATTAAAGCCAAAGTTTAATAGGCACAAAGTTATTTATTTATGTTTTAAGTAGTCATGTAAGCGTACTGTTAATACCATTGATGCAGGCATAGTCATATAAAGCACGTACGTATTTTCTCATCTTCTGCCCATAACCGATATTATAGATTATGATTTTTATACATAATAGTCCACAATAAATATAAGAAATATATTGCAATCCTTGATGCGGATCTGTTCCATTCATTGAGTGGGTGCTCTATAAAGTGGTACATGTAAGGTACAAACCTTCAATGTGATATCTTCAAATTGGTCAGCAAATAATGATGGAGTAATTGAGATATATAACAAGACAACTTAGCATTATGTTCACTGTGATTGCTCATGGCACTCTTAAAGGTACCTATTCAATTTCATATCGTTGGGATCGTAGAACAACAACGGATGTGTGAAAAATGCGACATTGACATTCATTTATATTTGATCTTGAAAAAGTTATACAAAGGCTTTTTTTCCAGGTTTGAAAAAATAAAATCTATTATTACTTACCCAAGTATCAAATGATATCCTTTTGTACTCATCGAGTTTTGATAAGTGTCAAAAAAAAATAAACCGCTCTCATGTAAAGCTGAAAGAAAAAAAATAATGTCACATGCGTCATTGTTCTACGATCATAATGATTTTTTTTCTAGAAAACAAAAATTAGCGTAATTTACCCAAATATTTAAATTTTGGCGACCATTTCCAATGAGTTGTAAATAACTCACAATTAGAAAATGGAAATCAAGTTGGGGTTTGGACCTCGCACCTCTAATCTGTGAGTCCGCAACTCTAGCTACGGGACCACAATTATATCTCTGTTTAGGTACATTTATTAAATATTCTCATACTTTTTAGTTTAATTCAGATTTTAATTTATTTTTATACAACTTTTGTACTTGTTTATTGTTTTTCTTTTGTTTCTGCATTTAACATACTTTATTTACATAATAAGAAAATTAATTTAATTTTTCGTTGAATTTTTAACCGTTTTCTAGAAAAAGTGTAATAAGATTTTTTTTAATCTCTGCTTTCATTTCCGATAGATTCAGAAAAACAACAAAATTTGATTCGTAATCAGCTGGAACTGTTTCACATTTTTTTTGCACTTTGCACTACTCACTGTGTTTTTTGAGGAAACAGTTTAGCATATCACAAAGAGTTCAAAAATTGATAAAACTGTGGTAGGCAGCGGGGGGGGGGGGGGAGATGGCTACTGTTATGTCATAAAAACAGCCAATTGTTCAAGATGTTTAAAAATCGATAGAATTACCATCGAATTCAGTACTACTCCAAAAATTGGTAGAGTTGGCAATGCTGCATCAATCTTACCTTCTTGTTGTTCTACAAAATCTGTGGATTTTTTTGAACGGGCATATATTATCATATTCTATGTATTATCTTTGATGATCGAACTCAATCAAGCTAATGTTGACAGCTTTGTCCTTGTTAAAAAATATCTTATTATGTGTAAATGATGATGACATAGGTAGGTGTATGTATTTTTCAACTGAGTATTTGTATGATTTTTTTTTTAAACAACTTCTTAAAACACAGCAATAATATTGTTACTAAAAATATAGATACCAGTTGAAAAATAATATTTTTATTTGTTGAAACTTTAACCATTCTGTATATAAAAAAACAAAAAAAATTACAAAGCTAAGATGTAATGCTCAGTACTTCGTGCATGTGTGCTTTTTATATTTTTTATGAAAAACAAAATATTTTATTATTGGGTTCATTAACCGAAGATTTTCTTAGCTCCATCAATGACCTTCCCGGTATATCGAGAAGAAGTTAACAGGAACTTGTTAACTACCGACATGGACTGAAGACTATCGCTGTCTTCACACTTGATCTTCCACGGAGTATCTATATAGTACATGTGCAGGGATATTGTTTCATAATTGCTGGCCCATTCTTCGAGGCAGTGAGGAGCTGATGGAATTGTCATCTAAAAATGGAAGATTAGTATTAACAATCAATAACATATATTCCACATGGGCGCCATTTATAATGTGTGAAAATGGGAGCGTAATTGGAAAATAGAAGAATACACAGTGAAAAGGAAATCCATCTTTGGTTAAATAAACATTTTAGGGAGTAAAAAATAAGGAAGAGTTTGTTTAAAAACCCCTTATTAAATTAATTAACTTAAGTTTTCACAATTTAAATTTTTATAATATTAACAGTCTTTCAAAATATGTTTATCATCAAATTACAACCTTTTAAATGAAATAATTTATAGACTTTTTTTTAAAAGAAAACTTGTTGCATAACTACACAGTTTGGAAGATCAAAAATGTATGCAAATAAATTTAACTGGGCACACTATAAAAAATCAAATTTGCTGTTTATTTTCCAAAGAGGGGACCATTTCTTTTGCTTGAACAGGGACTATTATAAATTACCGTTTTAAAAATTAAACCATTTTCCAAAAGATTTGTGTCATAATGTATAAGAACACTTTTTAAAATATATTGGGTATTTTTATCTTTCTTTCTATGGCTGTCTGTACTTTTTGTCTTTCCTGTAAGTGTATGACTTTTATGGAGTGTAACAGGATTGAAGATTGAAATGAAAAATACCTCTACTGCTCTGGATGGTGGACTTTCAAACCAGGGTCTTCCGTGTTCTTCAGTGTTGCCAATGATTTGCCACCCTATCCCGATGACACGACCTTCCTTCACCAGCGGGAAATATGGGAAAAAGTTGTTGCAATCCAGTTCCTCAGTCATGTTGTAGTAGTAGTGAGTTCCTAAACATGGAAAAAACTATGTCGTTTGCCTGTATGGAATTTGTTTTTTATTTACATTTTTGTTTACTTATTTATGTAAAATACATTTGTATTTTAAAAAATAAATAAAACAACATTTATTAATATTAAAATGACCAGAGATGTATTGAAAGTGTCAATGATCCGTTCATATTACTAGTGCCTATCTGATGCTCTGTTGGTGGATCAAATAAACATGATTTTTTTTCTTTTGTTAGTACGGACACTTGAATGTTTTATGAAAACTTTTTGCTATGCACACAAAAGCAAAGGTTTATTAAATATTTTAATGGACTTTTCAAATGTGAGTGAAGCGATTTCCTAAAACATAACAAACAACACTAACATATTTATTCAGTTTGTGTAAATCATGAATAACTTTAATCAATAACTAATTATTTTTATTGTTACTATTAAAATTAGAAAAAAAAAATTACTGACAAACTGTTTTAAAACCATATTTGTTTAATACGATTTTTTTTTCTGTCATATTTCTGTAAACAATTTTTAGGCGATTTTTTTGTGTATTTTTAAGGTTGTTAAAATTAGTTTATAAAATAAGTAATTTACCCATGTTTGGGATACAGTTCTGCTTCTTGAACAGAGTGTGAGCTGTGAGTTCACTTTCAGTCTTGGGTATCATCATCAGACTATTGCCACTCTGTACCCACAGGAACTCAATAGTCTCATCGATTGGACCCTTTCTACCTCCCGAACTTAGAGTTTCTACAAATATAACAAAGCATTTAGTTAAAATATCACATATAGGAAGAATTTATTACTGATATTTCTTAAAGATCACCTTGAGAGACAATATAATGACTAGTTGTCCAATAATCTTCTCCCAAAATAGTTTTCATAACCATTTTTGATGACACATCATAAGGTAGACCATTTAGATCTTTGACAGGAATCTGTAAGCACATTAATTTTTTATCAAATGTTTATTCACATACATCAGTGGCGTCTTTGATACCAAATTTCTAGTGAAGCTCAGATTTTAAGGATAAGTAAAATATGCGTAAATGTTAAGTAGGTACCTACAGTAAATAATACAGTATGGGCCATGTTTGTAGGCGTCTTTGAGCATTTTTATATTGGTTGCTAGTTTTTTATCTCCATAATGTGTTGATATAATGCGAATTAAAATACATATTAGGTACTAGTGAATAGCAATGATTTCTTGGTGAGGCTAAGCCTCACTTGCTTCGTATGCTCCTTCGTCTCTGACATACATATTCCTATATTATTAATGAGGTAGCTGTGTTACGAATTGAAACTCTCATACTAATATATGAGAGTTTCTCTTACGTATTTCACATAGAAAAACAATATTTTTAATATTGTAAGTTACTAAAGATTTATCTTTTATTTAAAAAAATAATCCTTTGAATTTAGAAATACGAAATCAGGAGATTCATGGAAAATGCCTAATTCTCTGATCAGTGCAAGAAACTGAAAACAGAATGGCTGTACTTGCCTACAGCATCATTCATTTTCAAAACAAACTGGCAAGCATCGCTTAATTGGAAAATTGAGATTGTTTTCTATGTAATTGTACAGGAAAAAACGCACAAAAAACTTCTGTTATCTAAAAATAAACCATCTTATAATATATGATATAATTACCAAACTGTTATAATTTTGCTCTCAGGTAAAGTGTCAATTTCTACCGGCCAATCAAAAGCAAATGTAAAAAACTAAATCTGATTCATTATCCGGTCTTGAAATCTGTTATTTCCCTAAAATATCCAGGTTTAATTACCAGTGAGAACATAATAAATAATATGTGTATTTCTGTGCTATAGTTGTTCATCTCTGTAATCGGATATCTTGACCTGCGGTGATGCAAAAAATAGATAAAAAACGTAATATCCGGAATGAGGTTTATCCTTACAGCAATTTGAATGCCAGCGATGTATCCCATCTTGTCATACAGGGGACACACTCTTACATCATTCTCCAGACAGCGCATGGAGACTGCCATTCCATGTTCCAACGGGCGGGGAACATCATGGTAGCCAGCCGCCTCTGCATCCTTCACATTGCGAGGAATGTCAAAAAAGCTCTCCTGATCTTTGAGAGCATTGGACCATGCATGTTTTACTAAAATCAAAGCGAGATGTGATGAAATAAATGTTAAAGTTCAGATAACCAAATACCAAATGGGTTCTAGTCGCGTAGCTAATGTCGCAGACTCACGGATCAAAGGTCCAAGATTCAAACCCCACTCTAACCCAACTTGACTCCTATTTTTAAATCTTTGTTTAACTCGTTGAAATTGATCCCCGAAATCTGAAATATTTTGGTAAATCTCAATAACGTCAGTACTTCTTTAAAAAAACCTTTTTAACTCAAGGGACTGATAGTTAACCTCACAGTTTTTTGTAAAATATTTTGTACTTTTAATTAATATAAATATGAACAACTGCCTAGTGAGAAAATCCAGCCAGTTTGCAAGCATTTGGACATACTCAAAACATTGTTGAATTAACTACCTGGTAAAAGGAGAAGTATACAAAATTGAAAAATTGTTTTCAGGCGTTGCCTAGTAGGTTAATTGGTTCAGCCAGATGAATCTCACTCGCATGATAAAGGTTTCAGCTCTTTTACTTTACAAAAGTCAACAGATGGAAGAGTTGAGGAAATGTGGATGTTCAAACATAGGCAGAATGGTGAATGTTACACAGTGTGTAAAGTGGTCACTTAAAATAGCCAATGACAGGTCATAATCCCTGTAAATGCCTAGACTCCCATATTCCTTTCTCAAAAATGTTTTCCCTCTCTGTCAAAAAAAAAATCAAGATCGCTATTTATTTGTTAGAAATCGAATTAAGATTTTTCACACATTCTACACAAAACAGGCTGGAATGAAATGTTGAATTATTTCATTGGATACAACTTGTTTATTGTTATTTGTATAAGGCACCGCATGCTAAGCAAATTACTGTGCAAGTGGGCATGTCGTAGTTTTACGCTTCAGATGCCAGTCCAGGGACTATGAAATATTGGGGTGTAAACACCGATGTAAATAAACTATTCCTGACAACCAGTATTTTTTTTAAACATTTTATACGCTGCGACGATTGCACGAATCCCAGGCGTAGCTGTAACTTCATAATATATTTCGGTAGTCAGATGGCAGAAGGGACCATCTGTAATTTTCAAAAATGTTCAGGAGAGCTGAAATAAGACTTAATTTCAAGACTTCAATCCACAAACCAAAATATTTTAGTGCTAATTTTAAATAACGAATTACCATTCTAAATAATGCTGTTTTTTTTTTTTTTTTTCTATGTGTATTTACCGAAATATTTATTAAAACTTTTGAAAACACAGAAAAAATACAGATTATCCCTTCTGCCATCTGACTACCGATTAATTATGCATATTATTTTGAATAAATTTAACGATTTACCTCTAAACCCATCGAGCCGGATAGCTGTAATCAAAGAAAAAAAACATTTATGAAACTCAGTTTACATAATAAATTATTATGATATTAATCATAGAATAATAGCCCAGAAACCGCGTACGCGCATCAAACTAAAGCCGACTAAACTACTCATAACCGAGTAGTTTTACGTTTTGGCCATTAGTTACTCTGTTGACGTCGCTCAGTACTCAACTGCCGATTTAAATTGAATTACTCCGTGTTGTATGGTTTTTAAGTGTCAATATTCTACTGGAAAAGGGTGGGATAACATGTCATGCGTAAGTAGCATAAGTAAGTAGTAATTATGTTACCATCGATCAGATTGTTAAATAACACAAGGTGGACATTTTGTTAGTATCGCCAGGCTGGTCGAATTTTTTACCCGGCTTTCTATTAATAAGCCTTTAGTGCAGGTACTATTAAACGGTATCGATTTACTTAATTAATAAATGATTACTTAATGTTTTTTTTACGTTTGCCCAATAAAAATACCTGTTTTGTGTATAGTCCAGTCAGCAATTTTTTTGTGATAAAACATAAAATTATCTTATATTTGTGTTATGATAATATATTGTTCTTGGTTCTCTGGTATATTGTAATTCTATAAATAATATACTTACAGTTTGATATCTTTAGAGTGTTTTGTCCCGGTTCTCATTTATATTATTTTAAGGTCAGTATTTATTTAAATCAATAATGCAACATTACCAAATTAATCTGGATTTTGAAAATCCTAATTCCGATTCAATCCACTTTTTTTATTGAGTAGTAGTAATGTAGGTATATATTATATCGGTCCCAATCAAATTTGTGGTCCCAATATTAACCGGAACAAAAAGTTTCTTTTGTATTTATGATTTATAATATTAATGCATCTATAAATATTTTACCCATTATACGGCTCTGAAAAAATGTGTACATGCGTGGATGTTGCTTTATAATACATAAATGTATGATGTATATCATATAAACAAGATGCTTCAGTCCAAATTGACCTGCAAACAATGAAGTAATTGAGATAACAAGCCTTCTTGCTACTCATTTGGTACCTACTAGGTACTCGCTATTATGACTTCACATTATTACACACATACACTTTTATAACAAAATATCGTTGCAGAGCAATCAAAACAAAATTATGATATCTACATTATTCTATTACCTATTTATTTTTAACAGTCAGCAGTTACTTTGATTTCCATAGATTTTCGCGGCTTTTTACAGAGACTGGTGGTGATTTTCTGATAATATCTTCGTTCGTTTTTTCGTTCTTTATGGCTTTTTTTGATACGTCTTGTTGACGTTGCGGACAGCATTGAAACTTTTATTATCTAGACTGATGTATTTTTTAATGTTTTGATAAATTAATGTTAGTTAGTATTATTGCGAATAATATACCGTACCGCCGCGCCGTCGCGTCGTCATCATCAGTAAAGTAATGAGAAAATGTAGATATAAATACTATTTAGGTATATCAAACGGAAGATAAAGAAATAATTAAAACATTCATTGTTTGTATCAATTTTATAAAACTGCATTTTAAAATTATAACTACTGAATTATATTACATCTTAACTTTAAACCTAATACTTAATTTGTTTGTTTAAATTAAAAAATGCAAGAGTAAAAATAGTTGGCTTGTTAACAATATTTCAAAAAGATACTATTTATTTCAAATAAATTTTCAATCGATTTTATATGGTCTACGATAGCAATATTATTTTGGATGTAACTATAAAAATAATGAAATAATACCTAATTCGTTTTGTCGGATTGGGTATTTGTGTTATCTGATTGTACTTATTTCCTTTATTTACGCACGTCACATTATTGTTTTTCCGGATATAAGGTCATTATCAATTTCAATTTATACAAAATCATGCACTGTTTGTATATAGAAGTAATATATTTAGTGAATTGTGACGTTCCCCAAAAAAATCTCGATACAAAACGAATCAGGTACCTACCTACGTCTGCGTGCTTGTTGAAGTTGTAGAAAACTATAATTTTTCTCTAAATTTTTAAGCTTAACTACAAACTAATAAGCATAATAATTTTCACATCAATTAAAATTGACTACGACAGACGTAAACATAAAAAGGAAAAAAACTAGACTACTTTTATTATTTTAGTATATCTACGTCAATGGATCTAACGCATTTTTTTTTCTGCAGTAGATAAAACGAACTGTCAATGAAGATGAAAAAAAAATGTATGTTGGAACCAATTATTATCTTTAGTTATAAATAATTACAATACTTAAAAGAATTTCTATATTATTTCATTTTCTTGATTTCTTATTGGATTATGTTTAGATTCTCGCATGGCTGTAACATATTTATATTACATTGTACCTCAGCCTTCGCATATAAAGGTCCAGAATAGTCCAAAAGGAGCGTAGAATCATATTTGAATACATCGTGTGTCCAAAAAACCTCCCACTTTACCCCACTTTCGCCACGCGCATGCGTGCAGTCACAGCGTTATGTTACCAGATCGCGGAAAACATATCATAACACAAATGTAAGATAAAAATGGTATTTTAAAAAAAAGCAATTTGTTAATTTCTCTAAAATTTTATTGTACACTCGGAAACATTACAATTAATGTTTCCGTGTCAATACACTACTGAGTAGATAAAGAAAAGGGTCATTTAATAAGAGTAAGTTAATAAATTAACTTAGACCTTAAAAAATAAAACAAATTTTATTTTACATAAAACGGATATTTTTATGTCATGTTAAATAATATTCGATGTTTTAAAGATAATGTCGGTCAAATGTCTACCACGGCGTTATTTAATCCGAGAGGTCCAATTTTTATTAGTTTTCTCATTTGATTAGCGAAGTAATGTAAAAAAAGACAGATGGAAAAATAATTCAATTTTTAAGTAATACATTTGCTACTTACACACGAAATGTGATCCTATCCTGTTTTTTTAAGATCCCAGCAGTATTTCCACACTTTAAAACGACACAACACGGCATCGTTTAATTCAACTCGGGAGTTGTGTACTGAGCGAGGTCTACAAATAAACTAATGGGTCAAAGGTTTAAAACGTATAACTACTCCTTTAAGAGTAGTTAGTCGCCTTCTGTTTGATGCGCGTATGCGGCTTCTGGACTATTCTTAATTTTATGATTGCCCGTTATAATAAAACTGTAGATGTGAACACAAAAAGATATTATCGGGTCTAGGTTTCAAAATGGGTACAATTTTAAAAGTGTGAAGTTTGATCAACAATGCTTTGACTATGTCTAAATGTTTGTAGACAGGCTGGATTTCCTCCCTATCGAGTTATTTAGATTAAAATTTGTTTCAACAAAGAGGGAAAACATACTCAAAGCATTGTGATTAAACTAACTGGTATAAGAAGAAGTATAACAATTGGAAAATTGTTTTCGGGCGTTGCCTAGTAGGTGAATTGGTTCAGCCGAATGAATCTCACCCACATGATAAAGGTTTCAGATCTTTTACTTTACAGAAGTTAACAGATGGATGAGTTGTGGAAATGCGGATGTTTAAACATAGGCAGAATAGTGAATGTTACACAGCGTGTTAAGTGGCCACTTAAACCAGCAAATGACAGGTCGTAAGCCCTGTAAATGCCTAGACTTTAATATTCTCATCTCAAAATGTTTTCCCTCTCTTAATTGTTGCAACCAACAAATTTAGGTGTGAAGTTTCTATCAAGAATTGCGAACTTTGAAGAGAAAATTTCAACACATATAAATAATGTTGGCAGCACCAAAAACCGGATAGGTGGGTTCAAGTCTTTTGAAATGAATATCTTGATTGTAAAAACCTAAGAATATGTTTTAAAAATTCTGTTTTGGTTAAATTACATTTAAAAATATATTCGCATGCTTTTCCCGTGTAAAAATGTTATCTCAGGCAGTAATTTTCGACAGCCGAATTTATTAAGAGAGTAAATTTTTATGTCGTTCTCACTCTTTTCCGACGTTTCGGATCCCATAGTCGCACGTCCATCGTCAGTCATCAACCAGTTTTTACAACGAGGAAGTTCAGTGGTTTTTTTTTTTATTTGTACTCTTATTTGTAGACTATCAAACTGACCAAAAAATAATTTTACTTTCATGTATCGGAATATCACCGTTATGCGTTTTTTAAGTTTTGTAATTTTGAAAATCTTCACTGAACTTTCGAAATTACATCGCCCGCGACATCAAAAGCTCGGGTCAATGAGTGTTTCTGACATGTGAGCTTAGGGTTACCATCTGACCGGATAAATCCGGTCTTGACTGGATTTTAACAGCTTAGACCGGACCTCGCCCGGATTTCAATCGAGACCGGATTTTTTGCCGTGCCACAGCAACAAATATTTTGTGTATCAAGAATGTATAACCACATAAATATTTGGATAAAACCTTTCGACTCATTCAAATGCTTTGAATGATTGTTATTGAAGCAAAATCAAGAGCTACAATTTGATAATATGAGAGACTATTGTATTTTTGAGAAACAGAAATTATAATTGACGATGTAAAAGTATTTCTAGAAAAAAAGCCCGCTGAAATTTTTTCTCAACACGAAGCAAACTGACTTCTACGAAGAACTAGCTGAAAAGCAATGGGTTATTTTCTTCAATACTTGCAGTGATACCACTCGATTTTCTGAACTACTGAAGACTTGTCAGTTTTTTTTTTTGTTTTATGACACAACGCAAATGTAGAAATATTTTTTTCAGTAGACAAAGAAAATAAAAAGATTGTCAGTTGAGTCAATAAAAGCAATACTTTTAACTCAACACAATTTCAAACACCCAATATGTGAATCATTTTACACTGAAATTTCCGGAAAAATAAACTTTCTGAAAGCTGTTGCGAGTGGACAAAAATATTGTTAATCGAAAAATATTGTGAATTAAAATTGTTAATTTAGCCTTATAAAGCTATGGTATTAAAGTTTTTTTCGATCGAATACCGGATTTCAAAAAAAGTCAGGACTTTAAACCACCTGCGACCGGCTTCACTATTTTAGCCCTCGAAACCCTATGTTAATCCCATACAAAGTATTTGCCCTTAAATGTCAAAACACCGGAAATATGTTTCCGGTTGCCACAACAACATAACAACGCCAACGGTCAAACCGTTAAATTACATTTAAAAATATATTCGCATGCTTTTCCCGTGTAAAAATGTTATCTCAGGCAGTAATTTTCGACAGCCGAATTTATTAAGAGAGTAAATTTTTATGTCGTTCTCACTCTTTTCCGACGTTTCGGATCCCATAGTCGCACGTCCATCGTCAGTCATCAACCAGTTTTTACAACGAGGAAGTTCAGTGGTTTTTTTTTTATTTGTACTCTTATTTGTAGACTATCAAACTGACCAAAAAATAATTTTACTTTCATGTATCGGAATATCACCGTTATGCGTTTTTTAAGTTTTGTAATTTTGAAAATCTTCACTGAACTTTCGAAATTACATCGCCCGCGACATCAAAAGCTCGGGTCAATGAGTGTTTCTGACATGTGAGCTTAGGGTTACCATCTGACCGGATAAATCCGGTCTTGACTGGATTTTAACAGCTTAGACCGGACCTCGCCCGGATTTCAATCGAGACCGGATTTTTTGCCGTGCCACAGCAACAAATATTTTGTGTATCAAGAATGTATAACCACATAAATATTTGGATAAAACCTTTCGACTCATTCAAATGCTTTGAATGATTGTTATTGTTATGATTGTTATTGTTTCAAAAAACAGATTGTGGTCCCGTGGCTAGTGTTGCGGACTCACCGATCAGAGAGGTTCGAGGTTCCAACTTCACTCTACCCCAACTTAATTCCCATTTTCTAACTGTGAATGAGGAACTTCAGTCCTACAGGAAATTGGATACAAAAAATGTTTTCTTACGCGCGGTAAAAATGAGAGCACCAAACTGTAAAGCGATGTTTCTTGAAAATGTATGATTTTTTTAAAAATAAAAATGAACTACTTTGAACGACGTCACTAGTTCATATGAATCAACTAATGATAAGAGGGTTGTGGACGATTTCCGGTTTATCTATCGTCAACGGACCAATCGGCAGAATAAACCGTGAAGAAGCTGAAGAGAACTTGAGACGTTGCACGAGGATTAATTTCAGAAATACAAAACTTAAATAAAAACAAAGCGCTGATAATACGATACATAAATTTTTTTTAAAAAGATTTTTGGTTTAGTTTAGTAATTAACAAATAATAAAAATCACCGAACTTACAACTCGTTGGAAATGCCCCCAAAATAGAAATATTTAGGTAAATCATAAGAATGCAAACATTTATTTTTCAATTTAAAAAAAAACGCTTTAATTTATTTATTTAAACACTTTATATACATATACAGTTTACATGCATATGCATAAAGGCGGTTGCCTTAAGGCGATTTCTTCTTACGTTACATTATTGGTTATTTTTATTTATTTATTTAAAACTTCAAGTACAAAGAATAATTACTTTCGCGGAATTATTTTTTTAAGCAATATCTTCCAGCCAACCAAAAAAAAGACTGGTCAAAAGAAGAGTTGGTCGAAATTTTGTTTTAAAATCCATAAATATACATCAAAAGATACATACATAAAATAAAAAAAACTAACTAATTAAAACTATCGGTTGTTTTTTAAATGGAAGATAAGGCTTGCAAATATATGTAATTTTAAGTAAATTAAGTTGAACACATTAAATAATAAGGAATGTGGAATCAGATAATGAGTTTGGTAGGAGAGAAAAGAGGAACCAAGGAAAGAAAAGGGGATAAAAAAATACATATTTTAAAAAGAGTGAAATTTCGGGGAGTTCAGGATTCTGGGGATATATAAAAATGTTTACGGCATTTCTTGAAAGTGGCTAGAGAAGTGCATTTTTTATATGAAGAGATAGCTCATTCCAAAGTCTAGCAGCTTGAACGGAAAACAAATAGCTGAAAAATGTCGAGGAATGGAAAGTGTTCTCTCCCGAGAAGAGCGAAGCAAAAAACCATGATCAGAAAGGTAAATGAAATTTTAAACACGTGGTCACTTTAAACCTGTGACGTTGCAAAGTAGTTCATTTTTTCATATATTTTCGAGAAACTTCGCCTTGCTACTCTAATTTTCACCACGTGTAAGAAAACATTTTTGGTACACAATTTCCGAAGCACTAAATCCTCATTCTAATTGTAGATACTGTCGGTCATCAACTCTGATTATGGACGCTGCCATGCGATCAGAAACGTCAGAAAAGAGGCGAACGACACACGTCATGGAAAAAAACGTTGTGCATCTGAACGGCCTTCAAAATCTAAGAAATGAATTTATTTAACTGAGACGGATCATGTATTTGGTGAAGTGTCACCGAGTCCATATCTATTCTGAAGGTCCGAGGTATGAACCCCACTCTACTACAATTTATTATTTATTGTTTTTATTTATTCATTTTTTTACACTTATGGCCTTAAAACAAAAAAAATCAAAACCCTTCCATTACCCATAGTTTAAAACATTAACATAGTTTAAAACATTTATAAAAACAAACTTTTTTACAAACAAAAAATGGCATTCTTCCGATTTTTAGGTATATGCATTCTCGGCAAATGCAGCCCTTGTGAACGATGATTAAACATTCTCCTAATTTTCTTTTCAGAACAGAAGATTTTAAGAGCTATAAATATGCTAATGGCAAAGATTGACATTTTGCTGAAAACCGCACGTAAATCGGTCCAGTAATTATTTGGTATATCGAGGACACACATACGAACATTGCCTTTTGTATATAGATAGATAGTAAAAATCGGTTCAGTTTCGGGGTGCGGAAAACGGGACAATATAAAGAAGGCATCTGAGAGAGTACCTATTCATTAAATTTTTTGTCACTGCATTTCCTCTCAAAATACCAATGGTTTTATCTAAAGTCTAGTACCTATTAGGTACAATATTATTTTATGTCTTTTTTTCTATAATTTAATGTTTACTTTTTTGTACACGACCACTGGATTCAGTTCGTACGAAAGTTTAATATTATTTGATGTTTTTATATTATTTGATACTCGTGATGATGTTGATGTGACATACAAAAATATTCACCATTAATTAGCATGACTTCTATTTAAATACTGATATGTACAATGGCATACGAGTATTATAATATATACAGTAAACAGCTTTCTCTTGAACTGATAAATAAAGCAAAATACGTATTACAAAACGTAAGAATAATACGACTTAAAAAAAAACAATAAAATAGAAAGCCAAAGTTAATTTGCCTCGGGGTTAGTTGTTACCTAAGAATGTATATTTTTCACATTAATACTTTTAACTTTCAACATAATTTCTGTCGCTATCCTAATAAAAAAATAATATATTGAAAATATAATTACTCAAAATAACCACATGTACAAATTTGTCAAAATTGACTTTTGTATGAGAATATTTTACAAAATATTCCATAATTAACGTGCAAACGCATAGATCATATTCTGTAACTATAATACGCAAAAGAATAAACAACTTTGATTTTATCACAAAATAAAATCATACAAATCCGAAGTCCGAAACTGTGAGAGTGAAGTGATGTTTCGGAAGAACTTAAAACCCACTTGTTCTCTAAATTAAATGAATTCCTGTGGTGACAAAGTACATTATTTTTCTTAATTTGAAAAGTTAAAATTAAATTTATATCTTTATATAATCACTTTGTAAAGCGCCCTTGAGGTATTATATTACGAAAATGGCGCTATATAAGTTATCTGTATATTATTATTATAATATCACTTTTTTTTGTTCAATTGACTATCCCTCTTCAGTTTACAATTCTAAAAATATTTTTAAAAAAAACGTAATTTTAACAATTCGTAAAAGTTACCTGCCTGCATTATACAATTTTAATGCATTTTTTCATATTTTTTTTACTGTACTGTTAATTTATTTTTCTTAACTATATAAAACATTTTTTTGTAATTCTTATTATAGAATATTTTATTACAGTATAATTGACTTTTTTAGTTATGAAGTATTGTGTAATACTTCGAATGCAATATATTTAACGTACCTACGATGTTATAAAATGTGCTATAACATGTTTAAAATGCGAAAATTGAGACGATAAAAATTGCGCACAAAATTGAATTAGGAAGCATACGAAACGACGACATAACAGTTACCAAACATGCTAACATACACAAGTATAATACCAGACAACAACAACACTATCACATTAATAAAGCAAGGACAAATGCAGGACAATAAAAAATATTATACAAACACTACAATGACTTACCTGACCACTTGAACATTTATATTGGAGACAAATTTATAACCGACATTAAAAAGAGCATGACCAGATATGGCGTAACATGACTTGACCTTATAATATGTTTTTATAACCCTAACGGGGTTTTAAAATTATAAAAAAATAAAAATAAAAAGTATACCTACCCGAATATAATTCAGTCATTGATTTATTAAAACATTTAAGTTTGTAAGTGAAAATTCTTGATGGAAGTTCATTGTAATTTATTATATAAATAAAACACGGATTAAAAACCAAATTTGTGGATTAAAGTATCACTCGTGGCTTATTTATATAATAAATTGATTTATTAAGTGTATTAATAAATAAATGAATTCAGATATATGAATAAAATAGAATCAAATAACAAAGTTCATTAGGGTCATAATATATCACCTAAATTCTATCCATTATGTTATCGATTATATTTATTCTGGTGAGACGTAGGCACCAAACAGATAACCTACATCATAATAAAGTATTATTTTTATATTTCATTAATTATATTTTAAACTTTCTTATATTTTATATACTTTGTTGCTGAAAAGGTACATCGATAAATGAATACCTAGGCATGCAAATATGTTTCTATTACATTTGAGTTACGTACCATTTGATGCGCAAATCAATGCTAATAAGAAAACGACACCCGGTAAAATATTCATGGCGTGATAAATATTAATTAAATTAATTCAGCTAATTAATCACAGGAACTTATCAAATTTATAGCGCAAATAACAACTGCATGACCCGTGGTCACTGAAGTACTATTCCAAATTCCAAACAGTTTTTCAACCGCAAATAACGACGAACTGACTTACAGCACTGAATGTTGAGTAGGGTTGCCAATAAAGTGCCTCGAACCGGCTACCGTTTTTACCCAGAAGAAAACCTGCTCGAGTTCTCATATTTAATTTAAGTTTTATTTAACGAAAATAATTATTCAGACGAACTTATCAATTTATGAGGACAGAAAACAAAACAATAACAGTTATGACAAGCGGTCACTGTAGTTGTTACCTACCAGTGGTGTAGTCCTGAATAAAAAAGTACCGGAGCGCACCGCCACCACTTTGGTAAAGTGGGTGGGAAATGGGAGGGGGAGGGGACACATGTGTTTAGAAATTTGCCAGTTATCGGCAATAAATACGTTTTTTTTATTATTTCGAATTGTTTGAAGAGACTTCAGTAGAAATATTTTTAAAACGTAATATTTGTTCCTGACCAGAGCCGGAGCGCCGCTCCGGTTCGCTCCGGCCCGACTACACTACTGTTACCTACAACCAACCATGAATATTACCTGCTGTCATAAAAAGTTGAAACCTTTTGAAAGTCAATGTTAAGGACATAGTAAATGAAAAATTACAATTATTACGAATGTCGTTGACGATAATAAATAAGTTGAAAGCATTTTGGATGTCAATTAAAAAACAAAAATTCTAAATAATACAAAAAATTTGTTTATGTTAAATTTGAAACTGACTATCGTCACATGCAGCTTAATCTTAATGTTTTATTTATATTTTATTTTTACTTTTTATTTCTATTTTATTTTGACGTTTTATTCATATTTCATTTTTACTTTTTATGTTTATTCATTTACATTTGTTTTATTTTTCTTATAACTAGTATTTACACGTATGTTTATTTTTTTAATTATAAATGGTACATTCTCTAATTTATATTTGTTCTTCATTTTTTTAATATTATCGGTATATTTTCAAATCCATATTTTTGCTTCAATTTTTATTATTATCGGTATGTTTTCCAATTTTTATTTATGTTTAATTTCTTAATTACTAATGCTATATTTTATAATTTGTATTTATGCTTCAATTTTTATTATTATCGGTATGTTTTCTATTTATAATAATTATATCTCATTTCTTAATTATGAATAGTATGTTTTCAAATTTATATTTACGATTCAATTTTTATATTTTTTATTATACTTACCTGCATGTTTTCTAATTTATATTTATATTGATTTTTTTAATGTTATTGTAATTTTTTTTAATTCATTAAGCATTACTTAATGAAATAAAACCAACACATGTAAAAAAAATAAGGTCACACACAGAACACAGAAATTTCTTAGCTATTCGGGACCTGAAACCAAATAAAACTCTGTACGTTTTAAAATTGTGAAATACATAAATAAATAAATAAAATCGCTAGGTATCAGCTTGAAGGGGAGACATCTGTCTGAACTTAAATTAATGTGTGATTTTTCTCAAGCCTGGTTGTTCTGTAATGTAATTCACCACTGTAATTGGGCCTCCTGGCATGTTGTGGTGCAAAAAAATAAATGAAAAAAAATAAAATAAATGAACATTGCACGAAATACAAGACCGGCTGATTACACCACTCGCTAGATAGCAGGTAGGCGCTCGAGTTTTTTTGGTTCGAGGATTTTGTAGCTGCAATTGCGTTGCCTTCATATACTTTGTCACCGAACCCCAATACAAATTAATACAAAAACCTACCTTGTAATGAATGGGGTTCTTCTAACCTCAATGCTCAAACTTTTCTCGCGGCAGACTCTTTCAGATGTTCTGCGGTCAATTAGGTACTTGTTGGTTTCTTGATTATTGATGCATGAATAACGCAAAGATCACTAAAATGGCCATATATCGAACGTGTTTAGAGAACCAAGATCACGTGCACATTTAATGACAATCCAGATGTTATTGGGCCGAAGAGAAAAATATTTTACCCACAGTAGTATAATAGCAATATTCACACTAAGGCTCAGTAGGTAGCAATAAATTGAACGTAGCAACCTAGTAAATGTGCAATACACCATACACATAGTAAATGTGGCGCAACCACCGGCCAACAGAGGACCCTTTTATTTTTTAATAAAATAAATAACCTAAAACAGATAGCTTTCTTTTTTACTTCCAAATGAATACGTGTAGTTTAATCTTTAAAACTCTTGATTATAAAAACTAATATCAAATTGGGATAATCTTCAACGGATCTTATTCCAAAAATTAAAAAATTGTCGTATGTAGGTTTGCGGGAACCAAGAAATACTATTTTATTTTTAGTTGTCTCAGTTAAGAAATGGTGCTTTTAATGGTTGATGAAGTATTGTTGTTATGTTTATTTAATTTGCTAAATATATGTTTTAACGTGAAATCTTGTACGAAAAGTATTATCATTAAAAAATGTGAAGTAGCTTAAACTTTTGAAGAACATTATTAATAGTAAACCGGTTCTGCATCTAGAATGAACTGTCTGTCCCTGACAGTTACACAAGGCATTAGACAAGTGTCAACATTGCAAATCGGGCATTAAATATACGTACCAACTCTCTTTTTTTCAACTGATTAACTAAACAAAGCTTATTTGCAAACCGGTTTCGATTCAAACCGGATTGGAAGCCCTAGTGCCGCGAAACGAGAACGTTCCTACTCGAGACATGAGTAAATTGTCTTTATTTCGAAGAAAAGTGGTCGGCAATAGCCAGCTGGGTCAAAAACACATTATTTTTCGTATTTAAGTTCCACGGGATGAGGATTAAACCCCATAAATTATTATGAATATCCTCTGACTATTAACAACCGAAAGTAGAAGTTCGATCAGATTTTACATTTTCAATAAATTAGGTAACATACAACATACATAATATAAATTAAAGTCAATTTTCTTTACCGCTGCTAGAAACAAAATAAAATAGTCTTTCTAGCTCTATATAAAATGAAAAACCAAAATGGACGTTTTATTATCCTTTAAAACTATGTACCTAATCGAATAAAACGAATTGAGTATATACTTAATTGAAAATATTGTTATGATTGCAGAAGAACGACGAGTGTGATTTCCTTACCTGATACATAAGTACAAAAACATATTATTTGATACATAGGTTAGTTAAGTATATTGATTTTTTCTCACCTGGAATATAAAGCTTTTATGTAATCTTTTCAAGATCAAATATAAAAGAAAGTAAACGTTCTATTTTTTGCACATCCTTCTCAACAATCACAACGGTATAATTTAATTCCATTTTTTCAATAGTTCGCCCTCATTTGTAATAATCTCTTTCCTTTAATAATATAAAGTTATATAAACATGCATTTTCAGACAGTCTTTTAGTCAAAACTGTATAAAAGATTGTCAAAAATCTTCTTCATGCATTGTTTGTAGGTACCGAACTATGTAAATACCAATGAACTGCACATTTTTTTACTATCTTTTATTATATATGCCCGAGATTTGACCCCCACTCTGCTTCCAATTGATTTTCGATAATAAACAGTTATTTCCGACTAGTATAAAATAGCAATTAAATGAAATATTTTGGGGAATCGTACATAAGAGCGTGAATATTTATTTTTAAGAAATATTGATTAGGTACTAGCTTTTTTTACCCGCGGCTTCGCTCACGTGTATTCGGAATAAATTAATTAGGTCATGAAATACTTGTGTAATTATAATGTAAATATCATTCCATCCGGAAAATTCTCGATGGAATGATATATTTTATCGGGATTTAAAGGAGCTTGGTCTTCCAACTATCGTTATAAAAGAAATTCGATGATCCGTTAATCAATGGTGAAGTTGCATCGTTATTCTGTTTACAAACATAAGTCCCATAACAAAACCAAAATGAAAAGCAAAGCAAAAACTTACCGTGGATAAAGCAAATCAATTTTAGAAATATAAATACTTAATTTCAAATGGATTATTTTTGACATCCCACCTTACCGCCTACTCATTTTCAAACTATGTTGCTCATTGTTGATATAATATATTAAAAAAAATATTGTAAATTTATTTAATTCTCGATTTAAATTAAGTATCCTATTTTACTTCTCACCTCTCCGGCTATCCCTATGCAAGAAATTATGTCAATCGGTCGATCTGTTGAGACGTGAAGGAAACACAAACCGACAAACAAACAAACCTTTGCAGGTATAGTAGTAGTATGGATAATGCAGATTCCCTTGCGTTTAGTTTATACAGAGGTAGGTACATTTATAAAACTTCATTACAATATTATGTTTACTTTGCACAATATTATTAAAAATAATTTCTTTATGTAAATGGGTAAGTACTTAGCTAATATTTCCATAAATATATTTAGTAAAAATATTTTTTTAAACACAGTAAATCACACCTTACAATGAGTTTTTGACGGTTTTCGAACAGAATTAAAATGTAACGTCATATATTTCATATTTTATCTATGGACTCATTGACTGTTATATGTTGCTGATATTCTGTACTATTTTACTAAACTTTAGTTCTGTGATGGCTCAAAAAATTATTTAGCGTTATTTAATACGTTTTACGAGATAAAATCATGTGTTAAAAATAAACCAAAGAAAATGAATATAAATGCAAGAGCAGTGTTAAATTTAGCGTATAGAAAATTTTCACTTCAAAATTACAGATTTAAGAAACATAATGATTGCGGCAGTAAGGATCCGCCTAAGAAAGATCGCTGTTCTTCTGAAGTTATTGAGAAACCATGTCCGCCTAAGAAAAGTCCTTGCCCGCCAGTAAATCCTTATCCGCCAAAAAGTCCTTGTTTGCCGGAAAAACCAACATGTCCACCTAAGAAAACTCCCTGCCCACCAGTAAACCCTTATCCACCAAAGAGCCCTTGTTCACCAGAAAAACCGACATGTCCACCTAAGAAAACTCCCTGCCCACCAGTAAACCCTTATCCGCCAAAGAGCCCTTGTTCACCAGAAAAACCGACATGTCCACCTAAGAAAACTCCCTGCCCACCAGTAAACCCTTATCCGCCAAAGAGTCCTTGTTCACCGGAAAAACCGACATGTCCACCTAAGAAAACTCCCTGCCCACCAGTAAACCCTTATCCGCCAAAGAGCCCTTGTTCACCAGAAAAACCGACATGTCCACCTAAGAAAACTCCCTGCCCACCAGTAAACCCTTATCCGCCAAAGAGCCCTTGTTCACCAGAAAAACCGACATGTCCACCTAAGAAAACTCCCTGCCCACCAGTAAACCCTTATCCGCCAAAGAGTCCTTGTTCACCGGAAAAACCGACATGTCCACCTAAGAAAACTCCCCCCTGCCCACCAGTAAATCCTGATCCGCCAAAAAGTTCCTGCCTACCTGAAAAGCCTTCCTGTCCGCCAAATAGTCCATGTTCACAAGAAGAACCAACATGTTCGCCTAAAAAAGCTCCTTGCCCACCAGTTAATCCTTATCCGCCGAAGAGTGCATGCCCACCAAAAAAAACTCATTGTCCCTCAAAGAGTCCATGTTCACAAGAAAAACCAACATGTTCTCCTAAAAAAGCTCCTTGCCCACCAGTTAATCCGTATCCACCGAAGAGTGCATGCCCACCAGAAAAAACTCCTTGTCCCTCAAAGAGTCCATGTTCTCAAGAAAAACCAACATGTCCGCCTAAGAAAAATCTCTGCCCACCATTGCATCCCTGCCCGCCAGTTAATCCTTGTCAGCCAAAGAGTCCGTGTCCCTCCGCTAGCCCGTGCTCCGAGGGTATCAACACCGATGTTCCGGGACTATCAGCATGCGTGATGACGATTGCGAACGAACCTGTTGGACCCGGCGTAGATCCTTCTAAATGCGGATGTTACAAGGTCCCTGAATATTTTTGCTACCACCCAGTGAGTTATTACGAAGCTGAGATCGAAATGGGCAAATTTAGATTACCCCAGCCCTCATCCCTACCCAAATCTTCTAAAAAAAATAAATGAATACCAAATATTATAAAATTGATTTTATTTGTTAATTTAATAGCGTACAATCTAAATTATTACACAAACTCCAACTTCGTAATTAGTGTCCTCCCTGCGTGAGTGCGGAGTGCGCTCTCTCAAAACTACAGTGGTGTTCTTTTAAAATAATAAAAGCATGTAACACTAATAACAATAAGATCAACAAATTGCAACAGGGATGGAGAATACCTTAAATAAGGGAATATGGAAGTCTAGGCATTTACAGGGCTTATGACCTGTCATCGGCTGGTTTAAGCGACCACTTTACACACTGTGTAACATTCACCATTTTGCCTATGTTTGCACATCCATATTTCTTCAATTCTTTCATTTATTGATTTTAGCAAAGTAAAAGAGCTGAAACCTTTATTGTTGCGAAGAGATTCGTCTGACTGATTTATTTCACATACTACGCAACGCCTGAAGACAATTTTTCAATTTTTAAACTTCTTCTTGGACCAGTTGGATTTAAAATTTCTTTGTAAATTAAAACATCAAACTTTTTGTTGCAATCTACTTTATATATTTATTACTTATGTTTATACTACTTTTATTTAGTTATAAATACAGTTTAAAAAATTAAAAGATTTATATTTTTACCTAAGAATAAAAAACAAAAAAATTGAACACGAAACACGTTCGCAGATAGCTGCATTTGATAATAATAAGGTTTTTAAAATCTGATTTTCCGTTGCAAATTTGATTTTAATAGGATGTTACTAAATAAGCAAAAACTATTTAAATAGGGCAATGTTGCCCCACCTATAACTAGATTTGCATAAAATCGTTAGATTGCTGTTTTTGATTCCATGGGACTCATATATGACTCCGTTATTAAAATTTACGCTTTAAAAATACCTATGCGGGTGGCAATGCAGGTTGAACAATAATTCATTTTAATCATATCCACCGCGGCAAAGGTTTCAGCTCTTTTCACAAACATCAATATGTTAAAGAAATATTCATGTTCAAACATAGGCAGTGTGATAAATGTAAGGTGATCGCAAGCGTTTGAAAAAACAGATGAGAGGATGTAAATTTTGCCAGGAGGCCTAAAACGGACATTCATTTACGTGGGTTTAAAAAACTAAAACATAATATTAAAACAAAAGTAGGTAAATTTCTATACTTTCTCAAAAGTTTTTTCAACTCTGCTAAATATTTTTCACCTTGATAAACTCACTTGTGGGTTATTCAGTGCGTGTCTTCATAGATTTGGACATACTCAAAATATTAATGTTTCAGTTGAAATTATAGTAAATGGTTTGTGTTCGTAGGAACATGATAAATAAGTTAACAAAAGAATTATGTTGATAATTTATTTTTTATTAATTAATATACACGGTACGCAGTGCAAAAAAATGCATATTTAGTAGAAATAAACACTTTAAATAAAAATAAAACGAAAAAAGTATACAATATATACAGCAGTTTCATACAAAGAACATGCTTAAAAATTTTATCAATGTGTGCGAAAACTTAAAAAAGGAAAAAATGTATATTTATTTAACAAAAACCGTAAATTCATTGACAAAGCAGAAAAATCCAAAGCAAGTTTTAAAAATAGTTTTTGTTAAGCTACTGTGTGTTAATTTATTGTTGAATAATATGTTAATTGAAAATTTTTAGATATTTGATGTAAAATAATAAAAATAGGTAATTTAATGATAACATTTTTTGGGACAGCCAAAAATTACGAAAAATATTAACACAAACTTATCCAAAACGAATTCGCGAGTTTAAACGAGACCCTTGGAGCTTCGCTTATGTTAATCATTACAATTAGTATAAATGAATCAAATTAGTGCGTCAAAAGTATTTAATTTAAAATTATCGTAATTATTAATGTCACGGTTGATATGAGTATTTCGTGGATACGGGGGATATAATATTATTTCGATGCTTTGTGATTTAGAATCAGCCGAAGAGTTTTTTTATTTCATCCACGACTTTTCCGGTGTACCGGGTGGATGTCAGGAGAAACTTGTTGACCACAGACATGGGCTGAAGACTGTCTCCATCTTCACAGCGAATCTTCCACGGCTCGTCCACGTAGTAAATGTGAAGTGATACTGATCCATAAATCTTCACCCAGTCCTCGAGACAAGGCGGAGCTGAAGGTACTGTTATCTAAACAAAAATAAACAGTATATTATAAAACAATAAAAATTATTTGAAGCACTAACTTTGAGATTATTTATTTTTTAATAAAAAACTGTTTTTAACCACTCATTATTAGTTAAATTACCGACCAGTTTCGAAGCTACAGGCTCCTTTATCAAGGTATAATTGATTAAAATACGGACTTATTCAGTCCATTCAACAATGGAAAACACATTTCCTTATTAATAAATACAAGTACAATTAAAATAAAATACAACTAAAGAGAATTAAAGCTTAGACAAAAAAGTAAATTACAATTACTACCTCATGCCATGTCTGGTCTATCTTAGTGATTGTTTAAATCTAGAAAGACCAACACCAAAAAAGTCCAGATTTTGTCTCGAGTTTACATTGCGACGCAATCGCAAGTCATAGCCATAGTTTGTGCTGTGGGATCAAGGAACAGCACATTATTATTTCGCAACGGGTGGATCGGAACATCCAATGCCACTTGTTCCAGTAAACGATGGTACATTTAGAATGAATGTGATCCTGTTTTGCAATTTTAACAGTATCTACTATGGTCCTTAAAATATAGCTTAATAGAATGACAGCAGTCAAACTAATTTCATTAGTGATGGGAAATTACTGATCACTGATCAAATCGATTTTATCAGTTATTTCATGCAATCATGAAACCCTGTTTCCGAAAATTGATATAAAAAACGCGGAAACAAGCCTATTATAGTGTGTTTAACACAATTATTCACCAAAAAATTAGACATTTGTACTTTTTTCATGAACAGCACCAAATGAATAAGTTGTTTATTCGATCAATTTACATTGATCAATTTGTCCCATCTCTAACGTTTTTGCAAAATGACGTAACCTTGTAAGAAAGTCGTTAATAATAAGGTTTTTTTTTTTTTAGTTTTAAAACTGATTTTATATAATTATATTGATTTATATGTCAAGCATTGTATTAAAAAAATAAATTAACACGCCAGATACAAATGATTTTTCGTGTGTCAATATAAATAACTCCTTTGACGTTACTACAAAGTGATTTCATCACTTTTTCTGACAACTGTCATTCTAATCATGTTACATTTTAAGGACTATAATTGCTCTTTCTAATAGAGAATTCTAAGCTGGTCAGTAGCTCAATCACAAATAACTATCGACGTGCTAGTAAGCAATTTTTCACCATGGTTGTTTATCGTATTCGCGATTACAATGCAACATCCGTGAACGCCTAATATTAAATGTTAAAATATTTGCGTTTCGCGCCGTATAATCTTGCTGCGCAATCACATATTTAAATTTCACCGGTTTAAATATGGAAAAATTCCAAAACAGCTATATTTATTTATTATTTATTGCATTTAGCCGGCGCGGCGGTTGGCAAGCCAAATGTCAAGAAAAGCAGTCGCTATAGTAATTGTAATTTAATTTTCAATTTTTTGCAAATGCAATATATTGCATTATTTTTTATAGTAAACCCCGATTTTTCGCCAATGAAATGTATTTATTTACGAGGAAAACAGAAAACAACCCGACACGAGCGTTGGCTTAGAGAATACACACGCGTTGACTTATTATGATTTCCCTAAGTGGATTCACTCCTTTTTTTTATATTCTTAAAAGCGTTTTTTTATATATATTTATTCTGCTTGTGTAGGAAAAGGTTTTAGGCGTAAATATTGTTGTTGTGTATTTAGTTATAAAGTTAATTTGTTGTTTTCAATATGTGTTATTTTCAAAATGTTAATATTATTTATGTCCCGAATTGAGTTATTGTAACTCCTGGGAATTTAATTCAATGTATTATACTTTGTGTTATATGATTTATAAATAAAAATAAAATAAATAAAACTGCGATAACTTAAGCATGTTCATTATTGTTTATTGTGATTGCTCAAATTACAATGACAATCAGTAAGTTCTCACAATATAAAATTGCTATTAAGACATGGATAGTGGAGGTGGGTTGCACACGGATCGATGAGTGGATCAAGCAAAATAGGTAAAATGTGTGTACTGTTTATGATATATATATAATTTTTTCTATTGGTCTATGTAAATTGGTTATGTTTTTTTACGATTATTTTAGTTTACATTGTTTATTATGTTAATGATAATTAGGTTAATTGGATTTCTTACGTTTTTTTATTGTTATTATTATGTTAACTTTGTTAAATAGCTAATTTAAGGCATGTTTCACATTTGGTAAAATATATTTCCCTCGGCACGGGACACCTCAGTGAGGGAACATTATTATGTATAAAAAAAAGAAAATAAACAATGTAAAAGTGTAAATAAATAAATGCTTAGCACGTTTTTAAGCACGTTTTTAAGCACGCTGATAGTTGTTTGTGATTGAGCTACTGGTGTTGCATTGTCGTTGCCCAGTAACGTAATATGTCTAGTGCGACGAAGGGGAATATTAGAATTGATTTCAGCCAGCAAATCGGCACATCCGATCCGATTATTATAGATAAACAATTGATCCGCAATCATGCGTCTTTTGTGAAGGCAAGGTAAGTTTAGATTGTTGAAACTAGGGAATTTATATTGCATGTATTTAATACATTAATTTTGCATTGATTCCAGATGCAGGGGGAGAATCTAATATAATACTTAATATGGAGGTAATAAGGCAAGTCTTTACGGGGATGGGATGAGGCCATCCCTCACTCCATTTATTTTTTAAAACATACCATTATATTAGTTTAGTGGTGGGTATAGTGATACGAAAAAAACTTTTTAAGCCATGTATAGTTTTTAAAAAAGACTGAATGCACTTGTATTATGTAAAGCTGAGAATTCTACAAAAGTATTCTTTACCTCAACACCTCTTGACGGTGCATCTTCAAACCACTTTCTTCCTTTCTCAGGAGTGCTTCCAATCAGGTGCCAGCCGATACCAATGGCCCTCTGCTCCTTCACCAGAACAAAGTACGGGAACAACTTGTGACAATCCAAGTCCTCGGTCATGTTGTAGTAGTAGTGAGTCCCTGTAAACGAAGTCATTATTTAAAAGTATTGAGGAAATTACTCCGTCGTGACGTCACAAATTCTAGTCGGTGAGTTCTTGATTGGTGAGTTGGCTTCCCGGAAACTCGAAATCAACAATATATCATTGGTTGATTCAGAAGAACTTGTGACACAGTTCAAATGTTTAATAAAATCTTTTTATTTTACTTTTTCATACATTTTTGAGTAACTTTGCCGTATAATTAAATTGTAATTAAATGCTCTAATTTTTAGAGCGTGTAAAAAAACATTTTTGTATCAAATTCCCCGTAGCACTGCACTTCCTCGTTTTGTATTGTATAACAGAAGGTACATAAGTCAAAAAGTCTTCAATCACGTACAAGATCAAAAAATAATATGGGAGAATAAACTTTTTAGATCCGCAAAAATAGAATTAAGAATAATCCAGAAACCGCGTACGCACATCAAACAGAAGGTGACTAAACTACTCATAAATATAGTAGGTTTACGTTTTGACCCATTAGTTTATTTGTAGACATGGCTCAGTACGCAACTCCTGATTTGAATTCAACTATGCCGTGTTGTGTCCTTTTAAAGTACAGAAATACTGTTAGGATCTTAAAGAAACAGGATGCAATCACATTTCATGTGTAATTAGCAAATGAATGTGTATGTAACAAATGCATTACTTAAAAATTGAATTATTTCTCCATCTGTCAGATTGTCGAAGAAACAAAATGAACATTTCGTTAGTGTTGCTGGCAAGTAAATAAAAATACATTAAATACCCCAGGGTGGTAAAATTTTTTACCCTACTTTGCTCATCAAATGAGAGAACTAATAAAAATTGGATCTCGAATTAAACAACTCTTTCGTGGACATTTGACCGACATTATCTTTAAAACATCAAATATTATTTAACATTATATAAAAATATCCGTTTTATGTAAAATAAATTTTGTTTTATATTTTAAGTTTTAAGAACTTTATTCAATTATTCAATTACTCTTATTAAATGACCCTTTACTTATCTACTCTGTTGTGTCAATCAATATTTCCGCGTGCACAATAAAATTTTAGAGAAAATAACAGAGTGCTTTTTTTTAACCTTACATTTGTGTTATTTTTTTATTTTATTTATTTACAATTTTAAAAAACCCGTTAGGGTTACATTAGAAATTTAATATTGTCTGGTCATTTTATGTCTCGTCTAGTCTAGTTAGTTCAGTCATCATGTGCTTTTTCAGATTGATTTTAAATTTGTCTCCATTAAAAGTTTTCAAGTAGTGAGGTAGGTCGTTGTAGTGTTTAAGTCCATTATGTAGTATTTTTGACTGTCCTGTGTTTGTCTTTGCTTTTTTAATATGATAGTGTTTTTGTTGTCTGGTGTTATATTTATGTAATTATATTTTTCCCATCGTGCAACATTACGCGGCGGCATCACGAATGCGTGCGGCTAAATTGAGGCATTGAATTATTGGACACAGTCCGATGTATTCAAATATGATTCTACGCTCCTTCTGGACTATTCTTAATTCTATGTCCGCAACTCTTTTCAGACACATTAGAAAATGTTTTTAATAGGAGTATGTATTTAATATGATAAATGTAGATTTAATAAGGGGTTTGGCCCGGCTTGGGAACAGGGTATGTGCGAGGATTAATTATTGATCTGCTCCCCCCTGACATATTTCAAAGTGGATGAAAAGTTTTTCTGCCTTTTGACGCAGTCCTCCTGGGCTGGTGTTCTGAACGGAATTGCGCCCGAAGAGATCGCTCTGTTGGCGTATTTAGTACGTAAATACGCGTTAAAAATGCATTTTCTACGCGCTTTTGCGTTTAGAATACCACCTTCTGGCTGGTATTCTGAACGCATTTAAAGCGCGCTATAACGCGTATAGTAATTGCGTTCGGAATACCAGCCCTGGAGTGGTATTCTGAATCTTCTTTTCCCCCTAGAGTGGATAATTTGGCGATTTTTATGGGAAATGCTTAAGGTCGCAATGATGTTCTTAATTAAAATCGTCATGTTTGATTTCACCCGTTCATATTTATTTGACGTTTAATCATCAGTATGGCAAATATGAAGCAAAAAGTAATCATATGCAAAAATTAAAAATCCCCTAATTAATCACTCTCTAGGGGGTAGAGAAAATTCAAAATCCCACCCCTGGACTTGTATGCACTTCTTCCAGCGATGCTCCAACATTTATATAACTTCCTGGTAAAACATTTGTCCGACCCCCGCCAATCACTCCTCTACGTACACAGCGCACATTACATGACGTCATTATAGACCAAAATTTTACTTCCTTGAGTTTTAGATATAGCCGCGCCGTAGTCACTAGGGGGACAGCGTTTTAATAAAATTAATATAAAAGGCTCAATGGGAACTTTTCTGTATCTAGGCGGATGAAAAATACAGTTGAGTGGGTGAAATCGAAATCCTAGGATCAATTTTTGGCAGGGTGGACGTGAAATATCGATTTTAAAGATTATTCAAACAGATTTTTTTATTTATATGTTTTATTTTTTATGGACTGGAACCTGAAGCGTAAGACCTTACCTTATTTTAACATATGATCGAAATACGCTGCATTTGGTTTATAAATGCAGTGCTCTATGCTGAAATAGTAAAGGAACTTGGTGTTTCCATCGATCATGGTAACGGTCTAAAATTCATAGTACCTTTGGGGTTTACAAAATTCATTATAATATCTAGAATTCACTATTTTTCGATGGGGGGTTTTTGAACTCCTTAAACCTTCTCATTATATACACCGTTGACTAGGGGCTGGATTAGGTGAATATGAGAGGTGTTCAACCAATTCGAACCCAGCTTGGTGAATAGCAGCCATTAACTGTATACATATTTGGCTACATAATGCATACACATCAGTAGCTTACTCACAAATAACTATCGACGTGCTATTAAGCGACGTGATAACAATTTCTAACCATGGTTGTTTAACATCCGTGAACACCTAATATTAAATGTCAAAATATTTACGTTTCGCAACGTATAATCCTGCTGCGCAATCACATATTTGAATTTCACCGATGTAAATATGGAAAAATTTCAAAACAGCTATATTTATTTATTATTTATCATGCTATTTATTGCATTTAGCTGACGGTTGGCAAGCCAAATGTCAAGAAAAGCAGTCGCCATAGTAATTGTAATTTAATTTTCACTTTTTTGCCAATGCAATATATTGCATTATTTTTTATAGTAAACGCCGATTTTTCGCCAATGGACTGTATTTATTTACGAGGAAAAGAAAAAACAACCCGACACGAGTGTTGACTTAGAGATTACACACACGTTGACTTATGATTGCGATAACTTAAGCATGTTCATTATTGTTCATTTTGATCGCTCAAATGCATGTTTTTGCACGTCAATAGTTATTTTTCATTGAGCTGCTGATTGACTTGTCAATTTGAATCAACCCTCGTACCCAACCTTGTAAGCTGGGCAAACTTTCAAGCAAAAATTTGTAAAAATAATAAAACATTTAAAAAGGCTCACCCATGTTTGGAATACAGTTTTGTTTCTTGAAAAGTGTTTGTGTTGACAGTTCGCCTTCTCCAAGAGGTAATTGCATGACGGCGTTTCCATTCTGAAGCCATATTCCTTCAATAGTCTCTCCAATTGGTCCGTGTCTTCCCCCGTTCTTAATGGTTTCTACGCGTAAATAAACATATTTAATTAAAATAATGCTTAAAACACTACACCAAAAAGCAGATTTATTATTTTTGTTAGTTACGTTTACCTGGTGAAACAATGTAATGTGTAGTTGTCCAATAATACTCTCCGAGGATGTTTTTCTTTATCATCTTATGAGATACATCGTATGGCAGTCCTTCAAGATCAGCTACAGGAATCTGTAATAAAGAAGATTTTAGAAAATGTTATCGCGGGGTAATTGCTACAACTGTAGTCCTTAAATATAGCTTGATTAGAATGACATTGTCAGCAAACGAGAGGACATATCTTTGTATTAACGTCTAAGGAGTGCTTTATAAAGACACAAAAAATCATTCGTAGCTGGCATGTTAATTATTTTTTTAATACAATGCTTGACACATAAATCAACATAATGATATAAAATCACCTTTAAAACTAAAAAAACTCAAATAAACCAGAAAATCCAACCAGTCTGCAAGCATTTGGACATACTCAAAACATGTTAGAGATGAGGCAAATTGATCAATGTTAATCGATCGAATAAAAAATAATTCATTTGTTGTTGTTCATGAAAAAAAGTATTTAATGTCGAATTTTTTTAGTAAGTAATTGTCTTAAATACACTATATAGTATTATAATCGGCATTTACTTCGTAACACTTCATTATAAATTATTATGAAAATAAAACTTGTGTTACACAATTTTTATTCTTTTACAAGAACACTACTACAGTTTCGGGAGAGCACGCCTCCCATCGACGGGTGATATAAAACTAATATAGTAAACACAGAATATTGTTCACAATGTCATAGAATTTAAACAAAAATTAACAAATTAATCAGTGAAACTTAGAGCAGGGGTTTTTTTTTCCACTTATCTAAGGTGTTAGCATAAAAATGGATACTATGGATAGTTATCTAAAGTACAGATATGAAAACATGATCAATGAGGGAAAGGACGATAAGTAGAATTTATTTCTTAAAATTTAGCACATAAGTGGAAGTTCCAATAATTAAGTCTAAGATTTTATACGTGTTAAGACATATTCTGTGTTTACCATATGAGTTTTATATCACCCGTCGATAGAGGGAGTGCTCTCCCGAAACCGTAGAAGGGTTCTTGTAAAATAATAAAAATTGTGTATCACTAATAACAAAGTTTTATTTTCATAATACACTATAATAGGCTTGTTTTTGCGTTTTTATATCAATTTGCGGAAACAGAGTCTCATGTTTACATGAAAAAATGGATAAAATCGATTTGACCGGTACATGATCAGCGATCAATAATTTACCATCACTAGTGACATTAGTTTGGCAGCTGTCATTTTAATCAAGCTATATTTGAAGGACTATGGGTAACTTCAAAATCAGCATTTGTGAGTTACTCGCTTTAAAAACATTTTTTAATCCTCCTCGATAAATGATACAAATAAACGAGCCAATATAATACACATCATAGTATTATTTTAATGAATCGCGACTTGCCTATTTCTAGCTTTCTCGGAGGAAGTTAAAAATGTGTGCTTTTTCGTGATTAGGGTGAATTAAGGCTCTATTTTTTATTTTTTTAAATTTTTGTTTTTTTACAATAAACATAAATGATAAAACAAAGTATTAAAAAATAAAGCATAATTACATAACAATGAAATACATATTAATAGTAAACAAAAAATCCCACAAAGGTATTGCCTGTTCGTGGGTATACAAGAAAATGTTAATGAATTTTTGCTCCTATAACAAATAATGGAGAGTTATAATATTTTTGTGTAACATAAGAAAGAAAAAATAAGATATTTTGTAAAAGATAATATAGTATTTTTTTATATTAATTAAAAAAGGAAATAAAAAATATTAAAAAAAAACACAAAAATATTTCTTATTATTAAAGGGCAACAAAATAAATCATAGAAAAAAAGAATTAAAAAATTTTGGGCCTTTAAAATATGCATGTCTCTGTCCGAGCCTCGATTTACAATGTGGTATTTCTAACCCACGATTCCCTCTTTGACTATGATTTGAATATCGATTAATTATTAATCAACGGACACTGTTAAGTAAATAACAGCATTTATCGACACTATTCCTGGCCGATTACCTTTCTTTCCCATCCTTTCTTTGACCCATCCTTATGGTACCTACCTAACATCAAGATAGAAGATATTAAAAATCAGAAGATTTGGATTTAGAACAAAAACAAAACAAAATTTTTGAATTCACATAAAATCGAATTAAAAGTGGTTGGATTTATCGCGCCAGTGCCCGAAATTGAAGAACATTCACATTAAATTAAAGGTAGGTTTCCATTCCATGTTCTTATCCTTTCTTCAAATATTTCCCTTTTGATATGACGGCGATGATTAAACGTCAAATGATGTACAAAATTGTTAAAAAACGAAAAAAACTAATTTGGTTTAGTCAATTCTACCTAATTAAGTATTTTGGGTAATTCAATTATGGTCCAAATGAAAATTTTTAGCTTTAGTTTTACGTGTTTGTATTTGTTTGACATCAGTGTTGCCATATATGAAGCAAAGTGTAGTTGTATGCTCGACTGAGCGCGAACAAAAAGAGGTTTCGAAAATACTCACTTTCGTCTACTTGACATTGCATATTGATAGCTTGTAATCCAATAAAATAGACACTCTTCATAAAATAAATTCTATTACGCAAATTTATAAAGAAGAAAAAAATAAAAGAATTTGAGATAAATAAGTCACTCAGATACCAACATAATATTAAAATTCCTAAATTCCATACAAGTCATGGTCAAAATAGCTTTGTCTTCAAAGGTGTAAAAAATTATAATAATCTTCCCAATGAACTAAAAACTATTAAAAATAATATATCAATAAATAAATTTAAAGTTAATCTAAAGAATTTTTTTTAACACGTGTAAAAACCACATTAAATTTTAATAAGTATGAATGTATTATTGTTTTACGTTTTTTCTTTATATATCCTATGTTTTTGTTTTTTTTTTCATGCACTCGTATTTAAAATTATATAAACTCCTATAAATAAACAACTAAAAAAGTGTAAGTCACTCTCCAAGCACAAGATTTAGTCTCTTTTTTGGAGAATTAGAGTGATAACATTTACTAGATGTGTAAAAGTAGATATGTTTAGAATTTTACAAAAACATGTACTTTTTATTAAATTTAATAATAAAAAATTTAATAATTTATTTAACGTAAAACCAAATATAATATCTTGTAGAACAGAAATAACGTGTAACCTTTACCGTTTGGTTTCACTTTTGTTGCTCAATTTTTAAATTAGCACCACAAGTAAAAAAAAATAACACCCCATGTGTTTCGCAATATTCATGATCTTTACACATTCTGAGAACAAGCTCAAGGATATTTCAGTAAATGCTTCTACAATAATATATCATATATACGTATTTTATCTTCGATATTACGATATAATTGTTGAGAAACGACAATCCGGTTTGGAACGTCACATTTTTATACAAATATGTAAACAAAGTTAATCACAAATGACAACATATTAATAACATGCGTAATACATAATATTATAATTTCGAAAAACCAGTGGTCGTGTTGTCGTTATAAGTACTCGTATTACACGGATCGGAAATCTGAATAAGAAACAGAAATCCAAAATTGTAAGGAGAAGCTCAGTGCTATGGGAATTTAGATACAAAAAATGTTTTTATATACGCGGTAAAATTTAAAGCATTTAATTTTACTGCGAAGTCTCTCTAAAATGTATAAAAAAAAAATTAAAATTACCTACTTTAAATGACGCGACGTCAGAAATTTCTAAATCAACCAACGAGTGTTGTAATAGATTTCCGGTTTCCGAGAAGCCAAGCCACCAATCTGGGAGACTCACTGAAGAGAACAAGTGACGTCACGCGTGGAGTAATAAAAAATATAAAAAAACGATATTTAAAAAAATCATAGCGATGATAATACGATATGTAAAAATTAAAGTTTTAAAACTTTTGAACTTCCTCATTTAGAACGATGTTATTTGCCACATCACACATACAATTTTCTGATCTAAAACTTGTCATAAATAAGCAATTATAATTATCATGAGTACGCATTGTGCACACAATAAGGTGAACACGAATTCTGGATCAGTGGGTGAATGAATCAATTATTGTAGCAGAAATTTTATGGTCTCTTTTGCAATGACGTATATTTTATTTTTTTATTTTATTTTATTATTTTTTCACGCCCATAAGGCTTTTACATGAAAGTTTTACAAAATATAAGTATATAAAAAACATTAAATTTAAAAAATACAATATAAAGCAACAAAAGATAGAACAGTGTTAAAAAGTAAAGTTGGTATAAAAAAAAGAAGATGAGTATATAAACAACATAGATTTTTAAAAAAAAACACAATATAGAGAAATAAAATATAGGAACAGTGTTAAGAAGTATAGTTGGTATAAAAATAAAAAGATGAGTGTATTAACAACATAATTTTTTTTTTTTAATACAATATAAAGTAATAAAATATAGAACTGTGTTTAAAAGTTAAGTTGGTTTTAAAAAAATAAATAAAAATTATAACAATATGTATATTTACTCTTTTCAATAATTTTTTTTAATATACGACGCCAATATGTCATTTTGCTTACCCCGATCATTGTGGTTTCAAGTGTGATTGGGTTTTCCATATACGCTATGTTATATGTTATTGCTCTTATGAAAATCTGTCATCTTAAAAGATGCCATGGCGATCGTTTTAGTAAAAAAAGTGTACATACTGTTTATATGCGCATGCTGAATCTCAGTTGAAAATAGATTTAAACGAATTAAGAAATGTTCTAATGTTAATATTCGCATACAAGATTTCAACCAATTTGTGTAGATAGGTACCTATTACAAGACACATTATTTTATGAGGAAAAAAACAGATTCCCAGCCAATTTTACGATCCGTGTGTAACAGACTTCAAAAGAAGCGAACTATGTAACTGCGATAAGTTTTCAATATTAAGTTAATCTGTTAAAAAAATGTTTTATCAATTTTGCGTTCTTGTGACCTGAATATTTAAATTATTTTGGAGGGGATTTTCAACAAGCTGTAAATTGTAATATTAAACTCACTATTAGAAAATGCGAATCAAATTGAGCAGAATGGTGTTCGATTTTCGAACCTGTAATCCGTGAGTCCACGACACTAACCACGGGACCACAACCTTATTCAAGAATGCAAGCAAGTAGGTAATAAATTAATTCCCATACACAATTCCTCCTTCTTTACAAGCTCATATACTAGTATACATACTGTCCACGCGGCTCCACTGTGCTATCATTTCCCATCTATTATCAAAGATGTTTCTAAAGCAACTTTGTGTAAATCACGTTTGAATAAATATTTCCTCTTTTCCTTAAATTATCATCTGTTCCTCTCCTTTTATTCACTTTTTCTTATTGAAGACTACATAGTATCGATATATTGCTTGTTCTGGTTTAGAATCTATTTTATTAGCTTTTTTTCTCACATCCATGTTTAAAAACTTAACAAACAACTTAAAACAGATTTTTTTATTTGTTCTTAACAGAAAATTGTCATTTGATTCGCTCTTCTGTGTGCAAATACGATTGAGCAAATAATAGTTAAATTAATAAAAAATCCATCAACATTTATTTATTTAGGGTCAGTTTTTTACTATAAAGAGAAAGAACTCATGTTTCTTTTTTATTATTATATATGTAGGTAGAACGAAAAAAAAAGTTTTTGTTTGTTTTAAATGTTTTTATAACGCGTTTCTAAATCAACATAATAATGTCGTATTTTTTCATTGTTTTTCATGTTCTCAAAATTATTTTAAAGTTTCATTTTTTATTTTGTATGAACTCTTCACCGCGATGTTTGGAAATAAAGTTTTAGTATTACTAAGCCAGACATTGATTTTTTTGCACCACAATAGGCTGGCCAAAACGCCGAATTGCAGTACTGTGAATTACAGAACAGAACACGCGGCTTGAGAAAATTCACTTTTTTTGTGATTTTACCGGGAATCGAACCCGGAACCCTTTGTGCGTGAGGCAAGTGTCATTACACCATAAGGTTGGGCTTATCCAGAGACCGATATACGTATAACGAGTTAGAAACTAGCTTAAATATATCTTCTCTTGAAGACCATTAAATCCGACCTTCTAGTCCTATTTAAAATTCTCTCCTTACTCTTTGATGCCCCTGAACTACTGAGCTCAATAAAATTAAAAATCCCAACTAGAAACCTCAGACAAAACTTACTCTTTCATACCGATAACCATAGAACTAACTATGGTTTTCATTCCCCTATGCTCAGAATTCTTAGGTCTGCCAACAAACATACCAGTCTTGATTTCTTTGACAACAAGTTGTCTTCTTTTATGCGATCACTGAATCAAATTCAATTATAAACACCTCTCTCCCGCTTCCACTCCCACCAAGTCTACTATATACCATTGTGTCTTTCTACTTTCCTTCATAATAATTTTCTATGTATAAATTTGTCCTTAAAAATGCCAATTGTATAGGTGTATATATAAATAAATAAGGGCCGCCACTTAAAGCTTACTCCTCTCCTATGGAATATTATAGCAGTTAACTCCTGGTTTCTTTGAATTTTTCCATTCACTTTCTAACATTATCTGCAGTACCTATTTATTATGTATTCCATAATGGTTTGGGCAACCGGCACATTTTTTATTTGTCTTGTTTGTAAAGTATTTTGAGCTCACCGCTATCTGAAGACCAGCGATGAAACCAGCCCTGTCGTACAGCGGACAGACCCTCACATCTCCCTCCAAACACCTCATGGAGACATCCACAACCATCTCTGTAGGCAGAGCAACTTGCAAGAATCCTGCGGCCTCAGCGTCCTTCACATTGCGAGGAATATTATAGAAGTTTTCCTTGTCTTTTAACGCTCCAGACCAAGCGTGCTTCACTGTGGAAATAAAGTACAAATTGTTATTGATAAAGGGTATGAGGTGGTACCTATCCCATATTAAATTGAATCAGAACACTGGGCGAAAGGGTGCTCAATCTGCATATTTCTGCTTAGGGTCACTTCTGATCATGGTGAAAATCCGTTATAAAATAATGAAAACGCATTGAAATGCCACTTTCTTCGCGCTTGTAACGTGTCTATGCACATAATCACACGTCATTGGGTATTCTGTTTTTATTTCAGTGTAGAAATGTCATTTATTGTAGACGCTGTTATTTATTTGTCGGTTTCTTTTTTTAATAGTGATTACAAAAAGGTAAACCTTGAAACGGCGACAATGACGTCATGTCGAGTGATCTTGTTGACCAGTGCGTACTACCTTGGAAAATTGCGGTAGCGGCGAGGAATATTATTAGGTAGTCACATACAGAATACAAATTTAGTACCTACATACATTGAAGCAGTTTGCTCTCACTAAGTTTATTTAACTACAAAAGAATACGGTTCTCAGGCGCGGATTAGAAAAAAATGTTCTATTTAAAAATATATATTCATTTATTTATTTGACACTTTATATACATATACAATATATATTCATATAAGGGCGGGCATATTGCTTAAGGCAATTTCTTCCTACCTACCCAAAACGTTCAGTTTGAGAAAATTATAAATACATGGACATATTGAATCTTACAATTTTATACAAAAATTAACAAAAATAAAATATACTAAAAAAAATTAACACTATACTATGAAGAAAGGAGAGGGGATGGGAAGGAAAGAAGAAGGATAAATGAACAATTTAAATATTTAGATAGTGACATTTTAATCTTGACTTAAATGTAAACAAAGAAGGCGTCTCTAACATTAGTGGGTAGGTTATTCCACAATCGAGCGGCTATTACTGTGAAAGAGGAGGCAAGAAAATTAGAGCGATGACAGGGTATTAAAAGGGTTCTCTCGTTACTAGAACGAAGAGATAGTCCGTGATGTGAAAGAGGTTGGATGAGCTCTCTCAGATATAGCATAATAGCATTGCCTGTTTTATTTCTCCGTCGAATGTTTTGACAAAGATTCTTCATAACAACTCATATTATGATGAAAACAAAACTATAACTATAATAATAATAACTTACCCCTGAATCCATCCAATCGAATTCCTGTAAAAAAAAATTAAAAATCCATGAATTAATTGGTCAAATTAATAAACTTATCAAAGGAGATAAACCGTCTTCAAGAAAATAATACACACTCCTATTGATAAACGTAACACAACGTTTTTTTTCTATTTCTTAAAAAAAACAGCCAACTCGTATTAACAATGACATGCGGTCGAACTCTATTTATCCGAACTTCAGTCATCCGGGTTGCCAAATATCCGGATCGTTATCAAGAAATAAAAAATAAAGGCGATGTTATAACAACCAATAAAATGAAGCAATTAACTTTGCTGGACATGTTTAAGTAAGTTTTTATTGCGATTCCAATTCGCTGTATTATTTCTAAAGTATGTCTTAATTTTAAGGTTAACCCAACTATCCGGATAACGTCTGGCACTCACTAATCCAGAAAATTTGTGTTTTACTGTACATACATCGCAAAAAAACTGGTGAAAATTTTAGAGATACTTAAAGCATTTAAACCAGTCAATGACAGATCAAACGATCTGTAAATGGCTAGATATTACAATATTCCCTTCTAAAACAAATCCGTCATTGTTGCAATATTATGTCAATCTTGATAACTCCATGGGGGGTGAAATATAGCCCATGTCTACAAAATTTGGACCTATTCAAAATGTTGTTGATTGTTTAATCATATTATTTTAATATACTAAAATTTCGTCTAATTAGCAACGGGAATATGTTTGAATGATTATATTTAAAAAAAAATGAAAATGTAGGTAGGTCGAAGAATGGATTGTGTAATTCGGGCGAACCAATTTTGAAATATTTTCTCCACTGGTGAATTAATAGAAGTTATGTTTTCTATTTTTTCTATTTTTTGTAAAATAATATACGTAGGTACACATAGAGAAATGTCTGTATAGTGTTTCAAAACTGTAAGTTATAATGATTAAACATTTTCTAAATTTCTCTCTGTAAACATATATATATTATATTAGGAATAACCCGCTAAGCCTCTATCTAGAGCATGGGTGGCCAACCTTTTCAGCATTTTGGAAATGAGATTTCCTACGGGGCCGTACAACAAAATTTCTTCTATTATTCAATGCAAATAAGAAATATGTACATTTTTTAAGAAGATATAACAAACATGAGAGTCAAACATGTTTATTAGATTAGAGTTACAATACAAAAAATAGCAATCCAAAAAATTATCATAAAATATAAACAAAATATTATAAATTTTATATACCGTAGGTATGTAAGATTATAGCAAATGGAGACAGATTAAAGCAGGTTGAAGATTTTGTATATTTGGAAAGTATGTTATACAAGAGACGGAAATGTGGATAAGTACATTGAGAGAAGGGTTAGTGCCGGAAACATAGTTAACGGTGCCTTAAAATCGATAGTGGCAAATAAGAACTTATCGAAGAAGCAAAATTGGCAGTGCATAACAGAGTTCTGGTAGCAACCCTTATGTATGGTAGTGAAGCGA
>NW_028278335.1:0-48686 GCF_059751315.1 Micrasema longulum
TCTAAAGCAAAGGCGATGCTCTAAAATAAATAAACAAAAAATATGCAAAAAAAAAAAACTAATTTTTCGAATTGATCTTTTTGAAGATTATCTTATTTCAGTCTCATGAGAAATAAATTTAGGAATTTTGGTGAAAACCTCGCGAAAATTGTTTTTCTGTCATGCTCCGTGCGCCTGTTACAGAGATTTAATTTAAAAAATATATCACGCCGTGCATTGTCCCCAGCCCACTATACATACAACAGAGCAACATACACATTTTAGAGTATTAGTGTCTAAGATTTTCCTGATTGCTAGGAATTCATAATCCAATTAAGAATATTTTTCCTCAAGTCTGGATGGTTTGTGTTTGATTCATCACTGTTATTTAAAGGAAACGCGGTCTCATTTTTCTTCATACGAAGGTAATCTCGTATTTGCTCCCTGGATTGTAGCACTAAAGCAATGATTTTTATACACACTATAGATTTTTATCATTAGCATGTATTTATTGTTTTGTTTTTTTACTAATATGTTGCTAATGGAAGCTAGAACCATTCACAAACTCAAAAAAATGCCTAGTTTTTCTGCCGCCTTTGGAAGTATGGCATATATAATAAATAATTTTGAAAAAACGGAAACGGTACTGATACAGAAAATTATATTGTGTTATTCATTCTAAAAAAACATTAAAATTGGCTTAGTTATGAGGTGCGGAAAACGAGACAGTGAAGCGTCGATTTTGTCGATTTTATTTAGCCAAAATTAGTCTGACGTGCATTTGTAAGAGATTGGCAAAAAATTAATGTTCAAAAGCTTATTCATCAAAATTTGTTTGGAATCGCATGTCCTCTTAATATTTGGCTTTTGATGTTCCAAAAAACAGTATTTTATTTCTTGCCTCAAAATTTGTTTTACAGACCCAGCCTCGAGCCCTTGGAGAGTGGATTTGAATTCGTGAGGGATTGTCTCAAGGAGTGTTGGGCGGAGCTTCCAGAAGACAGACCCGATTTTAAAGCCATCAGAACTAAGCTGAGACCTTTAAGGAAGGGAATGTAAGAATTATATATATTGAATTAAATTATAATTTTAAATTCTATTGTATTTATTCTATTGTATTAATTCTATTGTACACATTATCATTTCCTCTTTTTGTGCCTAGTGGTTCTCAAAAAACTGTACTGGTACTTTAATTGCAGCGTATCTGGTTATTTACATAGACAGTTAGGTGATCGGTACTTCACAAACTTGAGAAGATTAAGCGCGTGATATGAAACCACGAGTCTTAAAAAATCTAGGTATGGAGGGCGAGAATGAATTAAATGACAGGGACCCAATAGATCTACACGGATTGCAGTGATGTCAAGAGCTTGATTAGCACTAATCCCCGTTTACAGGAATATAATAGAATAGGCCATCCCAGGTACAATGACATATTGCAGTGTTGAATCACCTTTGAAACTGATATTTACGTTTATCCTGCCAGAATCAAACCTCGGTCCTCAAGTATGGTAGATGAATGTACCAAATACGATGTGTTTGTTATATTCACTCGATTCCTTTTTTTAGGTTTTGTACCGGACTGCAATCAATTCGAAATCACTCGTCCGCGGTTCTGTCTCTTCTCTGAATTAATGTAATAAAAAATACCTAGTTAAGAAAAAGTCTTTTTTCTATTTTTTTAATTGGAGATTCTATTCAATCGTCTTTTTTTCGTAGGAAACCAAATATTTTCGATAACATGATGGCCATGATGGAAAAATACGCAAGTAACTTGGAAGTGCTCGTCGACGAAAGAACAGATCAACTACAAGAAGAGAAAAAGAAAACAGGTACTAAATACGTCACTTTTTACAAATTTATAATATCTGTAACTTGAAAGATAAATCAAGGGAGTCACATTGAACGAAATTTTCAGGAAACAGCCTTTTTTGATTATGTGATTTTCAAAACATCATAACTTTTTAACCAAATGAGATAATATCAACATATAAAGTACTTTCAATGCAAAATAATAATTATTATGATAATAACTGTGCATATTGAGAAAGCATGAGAAAGCTATTGTGAACGATCCTAAATATTTTTGGTCTTTTATTAAAAGTAAACGTAACTCTAACAACATTCCCTTGAATATGCAGTATAAAAACCAAGTGTCTAATAATGCCCAAGAAGTAGTCGACCACTTCTCTAATTATTTTAATTCGGTCTATACTCAAAGCAATTTGATCGATGAAGCCTGCATAACCTCCCCACTCCATCAAAGCACACGCAATGTTGCTACATCTTCAATTAACTTTTCTTACGACGATGTCCGTAAAATTCTTACTAAATTAGATTCTAGCAAAGGCGCTGGAAGCGATGACATTCCTCCATTATTCGCAATCAAATGTGCAAATCAACTTGCCAAACCTCTAACAATTATATTCAATCGCTCATTAAAGGATGGAGTCTTTCCGAGTCACTGGAAAAGAGCACTTATCATTCCCATTCATAAAAGTGGCCTCAAAAATAAAGTTGAGAATTATCGACCGGTCTCAATCTTACCAGTGTTTGGCAAAATATTTGAAATGTTAGTTTATAATCACCTTTTATCTGAAGTTGCTTTACACATCCCAAATGAACAGCACGGTTTTATGCGGAAACGATCAGTAGTTTCTAATTTAACGCTCTTCACAACCGATATTGCTGAGTATATGGCCAAGGGATTACAATCTGATGTTATTTACACTGATTATTCAAAGGCGTTTGATCGTGTTGATCATTCAATCCTCTTAAAAAAGTTAATAGCAATCGGAATTAATAGAGATCTCTTATGTTGGCTTGGTTCTTACATCAGTCAAAGGAGTCAGGCAGTCGTCGTTGGCGGGCACTCTTCTGACTTTTCCTTGCTTCCATCTGGTGTCCCTCAAGGTAGCCATTTAGGACCCCTTTTATTCAATGTATATGTTCATGATATAGGCGATTGTTTTAATAACTCTAAATACATTATGTATGCAGACGACATGAAGGTATACTTAAATATTGAAAATACTAATGACTGTCATAAAATGCAGGAGGACCTCACTAGACTGTCGGTTTATTGTATAAATAATAAACTATCGCTTAACCCTGAAAAATGCCTAAAAATAACATTCAAAAGAAAGACCCGTGCCATCGATTTTAATTACAAATTAAATAATACAAATATTAAATCTGTCGAAACAGTCCGTGATTTAGGTATCCTCTTAGATGAAAAATTAACTTTTAATCGTCACATCGATGGTATTACTGAAAAATCTTTTAGAACACTAGGATTTATACTACGCACAGGCAAACCGTTTCAAAATACCGATACTCTTAAAAAATTATATTTTTCTTATGTTCGTAGTTTACTAGAATTTTCTTCACCTGTCTGGTCTCCTTATTATAAAATTCATTCCTGCAAAATTGAAAGAATTCAAAAAATGTTTATAAAAAACTTAAACCGTAGATTACATCTCAATTTTCCAGATTATCGCCAAGCGTGCGTTTTTCATAATATCCAAACTCTCGCTGATAGACGAACCACAGCTGATATAGTGTTACTCACCAACATAATATCTGATAAAATAGATTCCCCCGAATTGGTTAACCGCATTCATCTTAAGGTACCACAGAGACAAACGCGTTATACACAACTTTTCCACATACCTAAATGCAGAACAAATTCGTCAAAAAACGCTACGATTAACCGTATTATGGATACGTATAACAGGAAATTTAACGAAATAGATATATTTACCAAAAATATTAAATTTATCAAAACTGCCATAGGTAATAAATTGTCTTTGTCCGCATCCTCCTCTCCGTTGCTCTCTATCCCTGAACATATATAAGTTTTATAGTGAGAAGATCTTTTAATATAATTATGTATCCCCGTACTGCGGGCCAACTGTTTGTGACACCTGATTTTTATAATCCGAATCATTTCTATTAAACTTATATGTTATTCTTATTTATATATTATGTAGGTGCATGTAATATGCATTTGTGTGTTCGTTTTGAATCAACGTTCGCGTATTGTCAATCCTTATTTTATTGTTGTCATTATTTCGTATTTACTGCATTTTGTGATTACCTACTGTATTGTATAGGACTCGTCCCACATTATTCATTCGATGTGTATCAGTTAAATTTAAAAAATAAAATGCTTTTTTTTTCTTCAGAATACGGTTTTGAAATTTAACATACTTAAAAAAAAAAAAAAAAAACAATTTATATCATTTCGTCATTTGAATTTTAACAAAAAGGTTTCTAACTTTTTACTAAGCTCTTTATTCTACCATTTTTAATACAATTTACAAGTTTTAAGCAAATATATTATTTTCATACTTACGCACCCATACAAACGCACCCTCTCCCTCTTTCATTCCCACACGCACATGTATCCTCTCCCTCATTCATTCACGCATACACACATTCACATACACATGAATACAAACGTCACACAAATACAATTACTAAACTTCTTTTCTTATATATTATGTGTCATTATATTTACAGTGGATTTTTTTAATTGGCTTTAGTATTTTTAAGATTTTTCTAATTATTTTGTTTATGTAATAGCTGTAAAAATCCCAAATAAAATGAAATAAATAAATAAATAAATAAATAAATAAATAAATATTGAAATAGCATATCCGGGACAAGTAATGTTTTTTTACATTGAAACAACGTGGGCTTTAGATTATTTTTTTCAACAAAAAAAAACATTTTTATGACGAAAGTGGACTTCGGTGTTTTACTCATGTATAAAATAGCTTATTGTGATAATTTTTTTTTAACCTAAAACGGCAAAAAGTGAACACCCGTGTTTTATCTTCAAACTTACAGATACACATATGAACACAACGTCATAAATGTGGGGTTTTATTAACTTATTGGTGGGTTTTGTCAAATATCAAAAAATTTTACATGAAACTTTAAAAGAATATACACGACCCTTGCGCGTCAAATATGATGGAAATGGTCTATCATTTCACTCTCCTCAGGAGATAACACTTTATATTCCTCGCCATACCACATTATTCATCAGAAATTCCTTCCCTGTTCAGGTTGCCAGACTTTGGAATGAGTCACTTCTTCGTATAAAAAATGCACTTTCTTTGGTCATTTTTAAGAAACGCCTGAAATATAATTTCATATCCTTTGAACCCTAACCTTCTTTCATTTATTTGTTTAATACTTTTTTTATTCATAGATGCTCTTCCTGTCTTCTTCTAAATCCAAATCCTACATTCCTTAAAATACAATGTGTATAGTATAACGAAACCATTTTTAACATTAGATTTATATGTACAAGCTGTCTCTGCCTACTAAAAAGCCGCTGTAATTCTATATACTCTACATATTCTAATTTATTTTTTTAGAATACAAATTTTTACCTATTTTTTTAAACATATTTTTAAACATGTACTTCAAGATTTAGTAAATAAATAAAACATTTTTTATAAAGTACACTTAAAGCCAGTTGCAACAAAAGTAAATAATGTTTAAAATTAAATAATTGTTGCGTTTTTGTCAAAATGTGCGATATGAGTTGTTTTATGTTACGTTTTGATGCGAACCCTTTTGTCTATTTTAACGAAAACGAAAAATCTATTTGACTTTAAACTTTATTCAACTAAACTTTTTTTCAACTCGCAAAGGGTACTTGCAAAGTTTTGCTTTTGACCTTATAAAACTCAGCCGAAATCAAGTGAGGGTTATCACTAGAGCCCGCCCAATGCACTGCAGATTGAACAAAACCTTGCTTGAATGAACCTTTCCGAAACTTCTAGATGTAGGTTCTGCAGTGCAGATGAGGAAACACCTAAACACATTCTATGTGAATGTGATGCTTTACATCATAAAAGGAGCCACATCCTCGGGGTACCACTGGTTACATTTGAAGATGTTAAAGAGCTCGTCCCCTATCTAATAGCCCGAAACTTTACGGATCTGGGCATATAGAGGAAGGTTTAGCAAAATGTAAACTCTCGCCTTCCACACAGTAGCCATGCTCTTTATAGACCTTGGCTTGGAAGGCGAGAAGTATTTACGGGGACCAGTCACAATATATATTCACAGGTCGCAGTGACGTCAGGAGCTTGCATAGCACTAACCCCTACCACTAAGAATAAGAACAAGGATATGCTACTTGTCCTTATTGATTTTATTTATCTCTTGTTATTGGTCAACATGTAGGTACACGTATTCGGTATTCTACCAGATATGGAAAATATTTTCATTTTTATCTGTAAGTTCGCGATACTACTTTTTTGCGATTAGTTTACTAAATCAAAGTTATCTTCTCAAATAATTTATTCATGTCTATAAGAATTCCAGTCTTCAGTTGTGTAAAATAACGTGTCACTAATAATCCATTATGCAAAAGAGGCACTTCTGTTGGAGATGCTTCCGCGACCAGTGGCTGAGCAGCTGAAGAGGGGAAATAAAGTGGATCCAGAGAGCTTTGACTGTGTCACTATATACTTCAGTGACATAGTTGGATTTACTTCAATGTCTGCCGAGAGTACACCACTGGAGGTATGTAAATATTAATTATTGGAAAATGAATATCACTTAAATTCGTAATTATGTTGTACAACATCACTTAATTAACGTTTTATGCCAACCCGTTTCCAAACACGACTGTTGCTTCGTCAAAACATGAAAACAAACTTGATCTAAATATAATTTTTAATCTTATCAAAGCTTGCGCATAAAATAATAAGGAAAATAAATTAAATTAAAACTAATCCTTCTCGTCTCCAGTCCTGAGACTATGAAACTTTGAAGTAATATACTCAAACAAATCGCACCTGAGGGATAATAATGGCACAAAACATAATAATAATTATTATGGATAACTTATATAGCGCCATTTTCTTCACATAATACCTCAAGGGCGCTTTACAAAGTGATTATATAAAGATATAAATTTAATTTAAACTTTTTAATTTAAGAAAAATAATGTACTTTGTCACCGCATGCTATATTTATGTGGCCTAATCACCAAAAATATTAATGTTTTGCTCTCATAACCAAATCTATGAAATAATAGTGGCACAATGATCACTATGCTATTGTTATCTGTAAAAAAAATCATTTGAAATTGAAAATATAAGTAAATTACTATAAGTTGTGCCTTTGTTTTTGCTAACGAGTGTTATTTCAATAAAATCCGCGGGTGTGTGTAACTGCTCTCCTGTAAAAATGAGTTTTTTTCGTAGCTGGCTCACTAATATTCCCAGAGTGCCAAATATTGCCCACAAATTTTCATTGAGTTCATTCCTGAAATTCAAACCTATTCGAAATTAAATTATCCTTTTCATGTCCATGTTCTCAGAAAACGAAGATATTAATAATGGTTTTAAATATCTTTGAAGCGGAAGATTACGTAGACTTTATTGTGAATTTTATGAAAATTCGTTTAAAACAATAAAACCCAAAAACTAATATAATATATAAATAATTATACTTACGTTTATGACAACAGTGACTCTAAACAATTTATTTATTTTTCAATAAAGTTGTGATTTAATGTTATTTAATATTTGTATAAAACCACTTACTGACTTTTCAATGTCTACCGGTTTCGAGACGTACCCGTCTCTTTGTCAGGTCACCAATTTAACCAACATGCAAAACCCACTATACACCTTCACCATAGTTGTTGCACAAAAATATAAAACCAACACGATATACATTTTAACAAGCACATTCACTGATTAGGACGAACATGCACTGATTAGGTTATGAAAATATTTTATGTTGTGGGAGAAATAGTTGAAAAAAGACAGAAAAGTAACGTAGTAAAGTCGGTAAGTGAAATTGAGATTATTGACTTTTCGACGTCGTATTAGCATAATGTTTGACTGGTAAAAATGCCAAGTCCTGGTAACAAATATGGCAAACTCAACTTGATATACACTGTGACCCCACACTTTTACATTTAGTCGATATCTTGTTTTTTTTCAGGTAGTGGATTTCCTTAACGACCTTTACACCTGCTTCGACTCCATAATAGAGAACTACGATGTGTACAAGGTGGAGACTATAGGAGATGCCTACATGGTGGTAAGTACTTTATGTTCTATTCAATTTTATTTCAGGTATTATATTTATTTTGTTTAGTTATTTATTAAAGTACAAACAAATCAACTTTAACTATGTTATTATTGTACCTGTTTTAAGCGGAAATGTTTTACATAAGAATAAATATTGAACGTGGTTATGCAGAAAGCAGTTCACAATTTTAAAAATTGGGATATTAGTGTTATCGGATGCTGTAAGGCCAATCTTATGTTATGATGAAAACAGCCGGGCCGCTTTCATACAAAAAACTGTAACGTGAAGGCTTGTCAGTATCGAGGTTTTTAAACAAGTATGGCTATAGAACACCTTATTATTCAATTCCAAAAATTTGAATTTAGAATCTGACAAAGAGAGGATGCTGTATGGCATCGCGGTGCTCTCGCAGTGAAAATTCGATTATTTTAGCGTCTGTCAGATTGTGAAATAAAACAAGATGGACATTTTTTTCGTATTGCCAGGGTAGTCGATTTTTTTCCCGGCTATTTACAAATAAGTCTCAGTATAATATTAAACGGCATTAATATACTTAATTACTATTTAGTTATTTTATGTTTTTTTTACGTTTGTCTAATGAAGGAACCTGTTTTTTTTTATGTAGTCCAGTCAGTTAAATATTTTTGTGGTAAAACTTAACATAACTTATTACAAAATTAACTTTTATTCATCATCATCATCATTCTATGTCCGCTCCCTAGTTGGAGTATATGGTATCCACAAAGAGCCTCCATGCATCTCTATCGGCTGCCAACTCCTTTGCGTCTTCCCAAGTCATGTTCTGTCCCGAAATTCTGACATTAACTGCCGACGAACAGTCAGCAGTGGGCGTCCAGGACGTCGAGAACCTGATGCCTTGTAAAGTAGGCAAGCGTGGCTCTCAGGAGGCATCCGCAGCACATAGCCAAGCCAAGCGTATCGCCTCTGCTTGATGACATTACTATATTTGTGTTATGATAATAACTGTTTGTGTTTGATATTAATTTATACATTAACGGTGTAATGGCCATCGGTTCGAATTCGTCACGGCAGTGACATCTGTTGAGAAAATATGAAGTCAACCGAAAAGGACAACGTATTTGATTAGTTAATCAAATACGTAGTTTTAATGGGCGTCTATAGATGGCTCGCCTGGTCTTCCGTCACTGCACACGGGAGGAAATACAAAAAAAAAGATTGTGTTGCAAATTTCGCCATATTGGGCACGCCACTGAGTTTGTAATCTCCTTTCTTCGAAATAATCGCGAAGGTGTAAAAATTCAAATTCAATTCAAAAGAAGAGTCAACAGTTAATCCATCTCCTTGGAAGTGACCAGGAAGACGAATTGGATGCAGACCAGGACTTCGGGATTGCCCAGGTCAGTTGTATTCAGTTTTCTTTGACGGATTACCTGTCGGTTGGGTTCGAACTGTTGGCCATTGTTATATAAATTAGCTTTGATTGTTATTTGCGAATCGAAGCTGCAAAAGAAGAAATATGTGTATGGCTTGTGATTGACATAACATTATACATAAAATGGTCCTTCGCCGGACATAAATAGTCCTAATCGAGTTACTGGATTATTCCAGTAAATTTATTTATTGTTCTATCGAATTTAATACAAAATTAGTTTATTAACTTCAACTCCAGAATAAATAAATTCTGCAAAAAATTCATATCAATTATCGCTTTCTAAATTTATTTCTTACCGTACCGTGTGACATTAAGTTATTTTTATACATATTTAATTAATGAAATTAAATACCTACCGCACGTCTGTGGAACACTTATTTAGCGTACGTTTTACAAATACGTTTTACATATATTAAACATGTCGGAAATAAATGCAAGAAAATTAAAAATTCTCATAGGGAAACGAGAGGTATTTTTTGAACGTATAAATGCAATTTATAAATTATCGTTAAATATTAGTTCGTTAAACGATTCCAGAACAAATGAGAATTTCCTAGCGGAGTCGGAAACAGTCGACGAATTGAATAAAAAGTACGAGGAGGTGATCGACCTTATCAATCAGATAAATTTGGAAATTAATCCCGAAAACTCGCTTGATTTTCAATCACTGGGAGTAGTTCAGGATATGCATTCGAGAATTACCAGGGCTAGAAATAAAATAAACAAAATGAATATAACCACTTCTAGAGAAAAATGTAATATAAATTTGCCGGTTTTAAAAATCCCATATTTTGATGGTAAACAAGAAAATTGGTCTATTTTCTACGAATCTTTTAAATCTAATGTTCATCTTAATACCAATTTATCGAATTCGCAAAGAGTGCAATATTTAATTTTAAATTTGACGCATAGCGCGTTGAATATAATTTCCGGCGTTATTCCCACGGGAGAAAACTACCAAATTCTTTGGGATAGTTTAGTTCAAAAATACCAGGATTCAAGGTCACTGGGAATTTTTTATTTGAAAACCATTCTCGACATAAAGCAAGTAAATAATACTGCCGCAAACTTAAATACCTTTTGTGAAAATTATACTTCTAGCGTCGCCGCTTTAAAATTATTAAAGATAAATGATTTGGCGGATTTTATATTTTTACATTGCGCGTTAAGAAAAATTGATGTTCAAACAGCGCAACAATTCGAAATGCAAATGCGGGATAAGGAATTGCCCACTTTCCAAGAATTCACAGATTTTTTAAAAGGCCAAGTAAAAATATTGGAAAGGACAACAAATGTTTCCGCTTCCTCTTCTTCTTCTTCCCGGGCTGCTATTAATGCGGAGCCGAATGGGCCCAGTAATAAGAAAACCTATAAGGCTTTCATATCTACTGTGGAAAAGAAATGCTTATTATGTAACAAAGACAATCATACTAATCTTTATGATTGTTTCACATTTAAAAATATGCCTGTTAAGGGTCGTTTGATTTTATAAAATTAAAACATGGTTGTGTTAATTGCTTGAGTTACGCCCACACCAGTGCAGGGTGTAAATCTCAACATACGTGTAAAAAGTGTCAAAAGAAACACCATTCATTATTACACTTTGAATTTTCTTCTAATAATTGTATTACGAACAGTAGTAATGAGCAACATGCCTCAAATTCTAATAATGGGGAACATGCATCAAATGCGTTTATTGATTCTGAAAAGGAAGGTGGCAAAAATAACTCATTTTCTCGGAATACTCGTGTTGAATCTACTAGTACATCGCCTTTAACATTCATAACATCGCGATCAAATACACTGTCTTCTTCACCTGGCCACGCTATTTTACTATCTACCGCGCAAGTTTTTGCATATAAAAATAACAATAATAACAAAATAGTAGTGCGTTGTCTAATTGATAACGCGTCGCAAAACAATTTGATAACAGTCGATTGCTGTAAATCTTTAAATTTAAATATAATTCCACTAAATAACTCCTTCTTGAAAGGTGTGGGAGAGACATCACGACAAATACATGGGTATGTTTATTTTAACATTGAATCACGCATGGTTCCAAAAAATAAATATAAAATTCACGCATTAGTAGTCGACTGCATAACAGATAAGTTGCCTTCACATTTTATTGAAAAATGTGATTTGAATTATCTCGCTAATATTCCCCTCGCCGACCTAACATGGAACATACCTGGGAACGTGGACATTATTCTAGGTGCGACTATTTTTCCCTATATTTATTTTGGAGAAAAAATAGAATCTGGTTCAGATGCCCCGCCTGCCTTGTCTACAGCTTTCGGATATGTCTTACTTGGGAAAGTTCCTTACCATTCCGATTTTCAACCTAATTCTTTTTCCGCTTTAGCCCTTCAGGGGTTAGAAAAATGTTTACAAAAATTTTGGGAATGTGAAGAAATGCCCGTTAAACGGTTCTTAAGCCCCGATGAAACTAAATGCGAAACCGCATATGCTGCTACAGTTTTACGCAGTGTTAATGGGAGGTATTCGATATCTTTGCCCTTTTTGTAAAAATCCAGATGAATTAGGTCACTCTTACACGGTCGCTCTCCGTCGATTCTTCACTCTTGAACGAAAGTTCAAGTATGCCCCCACCCTTCGGGATGATTATCATGAAATTATTAAAGACTATTTAAGAAACGGCTATTTAGAAGAAATTCCGTCTACTTCAGATATAGAATGTGGGTATTTTATACCTCACCACGCTGTAATTCGTAAAGATAAAATTACTACTAAGGTACGAATTGTTTTAGACGCAAGTGCTAAAACACACTCTGGGTTGTCACTGAATGACATCCTATCTACCGGCCCTAATTTACAGGCCGATTTGTTTACATTATTATTAAATTTCCGCTTACTGCCTGTCGCTATTACAGCTGACATTAGACAAATGTATTTACAAATTGGTGTAATTGAAAATCACAGAAAATACCAAAAAATCATATATAGATTTGATCCTAACGAAAAGGTTAGATCTTTTCAATTTACCCGCGTTCCGTTTGGACTCAAGTCCAGTCCGTATCTTGCAATGCGCACCATACGACAATTAGCTTTAGACGAAAGAAATAACTTTCCTGCGGCTGCTAAATTGGCCGAATCAGAATTGTATATGGACGACTTGGTCACCTCTGTTATGAACAATTCCGAAGCAATTGAGCTAGCAAATCAATCAATTAACCTTTTTAAGTCTGGTGGATTCGATTTGGTCAAATGGGCCAGCAATTCATCAGAATTACTCTCAAGTACCTTCAGCTTATTGTACACCTGTCAATTTTACAGATGATGATAATTTAAAAATTCTTGGCTTGGAGTGGCATCCAACACAAGATATTTTTTGTTTTACTACATCCCCTTGTGCAGAAAAATGCACAAAACGAATTATATTATCTACCGTTGCCAGATTGTTTGATGTACTTGGCTTAGTTTCTCCAGTGATATTATACGCAAAAATACTTATAAAAGAACTTTGGAATGCTAATCTAGGATGGGACGATACTCCACCTGAACAAATAGTAAAAAAGTACTTTAATTTAAAAAATGAATTACCTTTATTGAAGGAATTACGATTGCCAAGACATTTGAATATTACACCTAATTGCACAGCTAACTTGGTCGCCTTTTGCGACGCAAGTATGAAAGCGTATGGATGTGCAGTATATTTACACGTAACTGATTTAACGGGAAATATTTCAATGCGATTGATTTGCTCTAAATCTCAGGTTTCCCCAGTCAAAGTGGTGTCATTAGCACGTTTAGAATTATGCGCCGCAGTTCTTTTATCGAAAATCGTTCGCAATGTTTATGAAACATATACTCCGCGTTACCTGATTTCCAAAATATATGCTTTTTCTGATTCCACGATAGCTTTATCATGGATTCATTCATCTCCGCATCGCTGGTCGGTATTTGTGGCTAACAGAGTGGCTATAATACAGTCTAATTTAGATTCGAAATGTTTTTATCACATTTCTGGTGTTGAAAATCCTAGTGATTGTCTATCTCGAGGCATTTTGCCATCTCAATTATTGATGCATACTCTTTGGTGGTATGGACCATCGTGGATGTGCGCACCCCCTCAGTCATGGATGATTAGGCCATTTGCTGCTTCTGCTTACGAGGAAACGCCAGAATTTAATTCTAAAACATTGATCACCACCGTAATTAAAGAATCTTTTATATTACTGTCTTTAGCAAATAGGGTTTCCGACTGGAATAAATTATTACGTATTATTGTATATATTCTGCGTTTTGCAAAGCTGTTACCATGTTCCGAAAAAATCAATTCTTCTGATTTAAATTTCGCTGAACATTTTCTGATATGTGAAGTGCAAAAAGAAGGTTTTAGGAAGGAAATTGATTTATTAAACAAGGGTCTTGTAATTTCTAACATTAAACATTTAAATCCCTTTATGGATGAGAAGGGAATCATTCGCATTGGAGGTCGATTGTCCAACTCCAATTTGCCGTTCGAAACTCAACATCCGGCTTTGCTACCAAAGAAAGGTCACATTATAAACCTTTTAATTGACCATTATCATCGCACCAATTGTCATACAGGCCCAAATTTATTGAACTCCTTAATAAAACAAAGATATTGGATTCTTTCTTCACGAAATATTATCAGAAAACGCACCAAATCGTGTATATTTTGTTTTCGCGTCAAGCCTACCTACGTATGGCCAAAAATGGCAGACTTACCAACGTACAGAGTCCAAGAAGCAAAGGCCTTTGTTCATACGGGTGTAGATTATGCTGGGCCAATCAACATTACTCTGACTCGTAAACGCGGTCAGCGTTCTCAAAAGGCTTACCTTTGCATCATTGTTTGTTTGACAACAAAAGCGGTGCACATTGAGCTTGCTTCAGATTTATCTAGCGACACGTTTTTAGCGGCTCTAAAAAGATTTTTGTCTCGCAGAGGCCCAGTGTCTAACATGTATTCCGATAACGGAACCAATTTTATAGGTGCCAAGACACAATTAAATGAAATTTATAATTTAACCGCATCTTCAGACTTTCAAGCTACTATCAGCAATGAACTCAATAACCGTCGCATATTATGGAAATTCATTCCCCCTTATAGTCCTCATTTTGGAGGAATTTGGGAATCATGCGTTAAAAGTTTTAAGACACATTTATATCGAGTGGTAGGCGGTCAATTATTAACTTATGAAGAACTCCTAACAGTATTAACTCAGATTGAAGCATTGCTTAATTCACGACCTCTTTGTTTATTATCCGAGGATCCGTATCCTGAGGTGCTGACTCCTGCTCATTTCTTGATGTCGTCTCCTCTTCAATATCTTCCCGCGCCCGATGTGCTTAAAAATCGTCTTAGTCTCGTAAATCGTAAACATTTATTAGATAGTTTAGTACAATCTTATTGGAAAAAATGGAGAATAGAATATCTCCATACTTTGCAAATGAGACAAAAGTGGTGTACCCCCGAAAACCCAGTGCAAATAGGCACGGTAGTTTTAATAAGGGAAGATGATGTTCCACCACTTCGTTGGCCTCTTGGGAGGATTGAAAAGGTGTATCCGGGGACTGATGGAACTATTAGAGTTGCATTAGTCAAAACACAATCCGCAAGAATCAAACGGCCAGTTGTCAAACTGTGCCCTATTCCAACTCAGTAACATAAGATTTATTTAGGCATCTTAGTTATAATTTACCTTTATTATTTTTAATTAAGCTTGTTATTGAAAATACTGTTAAGTAAAGAGATACTTTAAAGAATAGCATACGCTTTTCTTTGAGTTTAGGCTAGTTCATTTGATTATTATTTTTTGTTTTCTCTCGATTGTTTCCGATTTTCTGGGACAATTCCGCTTGTTTCAATATGTCACATATTTAGTATCATTGCATTAATGATCAATATTATTATGAATACAGTTCTAAATGCTTCGGTTATATTGCAATTATATGCGGTTTGTTCATGCTCCGCCATAGTTTATGTAAATACCGTTAAATAAAACAATCATTAAGTTATTCAATTTTCTTGTTGAAAGTTTCGTCTGCAAACTTTCAAGGCGGGCAGTATGTAATGGCCATCGGTTCGAATTCGTCACGGCAGTGACATCTGTTGAGAAAATATGAAGTCAACCGAAAAGGACAACGTATTTGATTAGTTAATCAAATACGTAGTTTTAATGGGCGTCTATAGATGGCTCGCCTGGTCTTCCGTCACTGCACACGGGAGGAAATACAAAAAAAAAGATTGTGTTGCAAATTTCGCCATATTGGGCACGCCACTGAGTTTGTAATCTCCTTTCTTCGAAATAATCGCGAAGGTGTAAAAATTCAAATTCAATTCAAAAGAAGAGTCAACAGTTAATCCATCTCCTTGGAAGTGACCAGGAAGACGAATTGGATGCAGACCAGGACTTCGGGATTGCCCAGGTCAGTTGTATTCAGTTTTCTTTGACGGATTACCTGTCGGTTGGGTTCGAACTGTTGGCCATTGTTATATAAATTAGCTTTGATTGTTATTTGCGAATCGAAGCTGCAAAAGAAGAAATATGTGTATGGCTTGTGATTGACATAACATTATACAAACGGTTCTAAGAACTTTTTACAAAAAATAATAATTTACAGAAATAATCACAGCAGTGCACAATAAACATGTTGTAAATAGTATGAAATAATAGAATAATTCAAACTAAAAAAAATAGTGAACATATAATACAAAAAACAAAAAGTAAAAAAGAAACATAACATCTTTAAATAAAAGATAATAATAACCATGAGAAAATCTTATGTTCTCAATATAAATATAACACAGTAAAGTTAATAAATAAATATTGTGGCTCTAAGCTTAAGACTGTTTAGTAGGAAAAACAAATCTAGCATGAGCTTGCCAGTATATGTGGCTATGCAAATGCAATGTTGTTGTGACCAACGACCTACCTACAATCCTTACAAAAATAAAGTTAACACACACAGAATTATAATATACGAGAAGGCGCATAGAATCATGTTTGCATACATCGCACTGTGTCCAAAAATCAGACATCCCGCCTGCGCGCATGCGTGAAGTGGCCACGTAATGTCACCAGACTGCGAACAATTTATTATCATGACACAAATATAAAATAATTTTGTTTTACCACAACAAATATTGTACTGACTGGACTATAAAAAAAGTACTTTTATTGGGCAAATATAAAAATAAAAAAATATTTAGTAATTAAGTACATTAATACCGTTTAATATTATACTAAGGCTTATTAATAGAAATCCGAGTAAAAAAATCGACCACCCTGGCAAAACTAACAAAATGTCCACCTTATTTTATTTAACAATCTGACAGATGGTAAAATAATTTAATTCTTAAATAATATTATTTGTGAATTCGCTACTTACACGTGAAATTCGCTACTTACAGGCGAAATGTAATCCCACCCTATTCACTTTTAATCCCAGCAGTATATTGACACTAACAAACGACACAACACGGCATAACTGAATTTAAATCAGCAGTTGCGTGCTAAGCGACGTCTACAGAGTAACTAATAGTCAAAACATAAAACTACTAATTCATGAGTAGTTTCGTCGGCTTCAGTTTGATGTGCGTACGCAGTTTCTGAACTATTATAATTCTATGCTAATACTTAAAGACGCTCAAGTTTTATACAGCTTACCCACAACATACCGCACACCGCATCTGAGGACATAAGTCTCCTTGGCGGTGCCCACATACACGGAAAATTTGCTCGTTGTCAAACGAGGAAAGCTGCCCGAAGGAGCTCTCTGAAATCTGGTAGCCTTAGCATCTTTGTGCTGAAAGAAAGTAATCCAGAAGTACATAATATGTACTTCATTGGATTGAGAAGAGAGGGAAGTTTTAAGCTCAAGTTTTATACACGTTATTATACACATTCTTATTTTTATTTTATATATTTTTATTTTACACACATTCTCATGTTGTCTACTTAATCTTGTTATTGTTCCACTTGTGTTTTACAAATTTACAGCTAAACGCTGAGAGTGCAAAGTTACAGGGAAAATTGCAGTTTGTAGCACTTTGGTAATCTGTAAAAGTTCCATTGTAAACTTAAGAACTCTTATTTTATTACAAAAGCACTCTTAAATATCCTATTAGGGGTAACATCAACATTTATAATGGACGTTAAACATATTTTTTTCAGATCTTTCCGACATTTTTTTTAACATTTGCTTTATTTCCATTTAAAGAGTGATTATTATTTATTCTTGAAGAAACATTTATTCTATCAAATGATTTAGATTATTCAAAATATTGTGAAGAAATCTTTACAATATTTTGAATAATCCCACTTCGCCTGTTTGTCTGAGAGAAATTTTCCAACCTCTATTACAACATAGACTATCTCTTCGCTCTGGTAACGAGAGAACTCTTTTAATACCCCTTCACCGCTTTAATTTTCTTGCCTCCTCTTTCACAGTAGTAACTACTTAATTGTGGAATAATCTACCTATTAATGTTAAACGCCCCTCTTTATTTACATTTCAAACAAAATTAAAATGTCACTATCTAAATGTTTGAGTTGTTCTTTTCTACTTCTTCTTTCCTTTCCATCACCCCTTCTCTCCTCTCATAGTAAAGTGTAAATTTTTAGTTAATCCTTGTTTGAAATTTTTGTGTAAGATTACAAGATTCTGCATACCTAGAACATGTCCATGTACTAGTAATTTTCTCAAAGCGAACGGTTTGGGTTGGTAGGAAGAAATTGCCTTTAGGCAATATGCCCGCCCTTATATGTATACTAATTGTATATGTAAATAAAGTGTTGAATAAATTAATAAATAAGAACTAAAAAAATGAAATAAATTTTTTATAAATAAACTTTTTTAGTTCTAAATTACGGAATCAAATTTTTTTGCATTATTTTTTAAAGCATTTATTAATTGAATCAAAACCTTTTCATTATTTTTTAAATAACTAAATGAATTTTTTTATAAAAATAGTATTATGGAAAATTATCAATAAAGCTTGATTAAAGTAATGTATTTTATAATAGAAATACCGAGGAACCACTTACGCAATAGGGAAATATCACTTTTTTTACAATTTTAAATTAACAAGGGTATATGAGATATTGTCAAGTAAAAAAAAAAATTTTACTACTTATAACTAGCATGAAAAATATTTTTAAATTTGTAAATTTGAATTCCCACGAAAACAGTCCATTGCATTAGCCACGCCCCTAATACGTCTTGATTCGTGTAAATTTTGAACTTTGTTTGTTACCGTTTAAATTTAAACAGATCGTCGTCACGAATCTTAATTTCACAATAATCAAGCCAAACACGTCGCGTTTTGTAGGGATCCATATTAATTTTTAGAGTACAATCAATTTTTTTAAATCTATTTCATATATTTTTATCGGTATTGTTATTTAATATGTGCAATTAGATATTTCCTTATTAGTGAAATTTGTTTTTCATCTCGTTGTATCTATTTCGAAAACTCGTCCAAAAAATGTGAAAAAGAAAAGGAACACGTAAAATTTTTCCAAGTTTAAAATAAGTATTCTTTTCATATAAAGACTTTTCTATCTGTTTTTTTATGACGTCACGTAACAGTATAGAAGTTGGAAAACTAGTGAAAGTTAAGACACTTTTTGTAAATATGTGTTAATACAAATGCAAATAGAATAAGGGACCAAACTTTCCAAATCTGTCCTTCTCAATCTTTGCGTAGCAACGTGACAAGACTCTAAGGAAGACAATAACTTATTTCACAAGCTGACACTACAATTTCTCACTTGATCACAAAAAATATTTTTATCATTAGTGATTTTTTGCACCGCAGCATGACAGACGGCCCAATTACAGTGGCGAATCTCAGCACAGAACACCCAGGATTGAGAAAAATCATATTTAATTTTGTATTCATACCGGAAATTGAAATCAGAACTTTCTGTGCATGAGTCAAGCATCTTAACCACTACACCACTGAGGCCACCGTGTTTCCTGATGTTTCCGTTAATTACAGCGTCAATATACACTGTACAATATTCCAATATACAGAACTAACATAACTAATCATTCAGTTGTTGCCTAGTTATAAATTATAAATTAAATAATTCAATTGGATTAATCTCACTCGCATAAATAAAGTTTTCAACTCCTCAACTTCACAAACATCAACCGATGAAAGAGTTTAAGGAGCATAGATGTTCGAATGTGGGCAGAATGGTGAATCAGTGTGTAAAGCGGCCACTTAAACCAGCCAATGACAGGTCATTTTATTTATTTAACTTTTTGTACTTAATGTTATTTGTACATAGGCGGGCTTATTGGCAAATGGAAATTTCTTCCAACCAGCCAATCAAATAATAGTTTTATTTTTATAATTCAAGTCACAGAACATATTCAATAAAAAAATAAATAAAAAGCGAAAGATCTATAAAAATAGAAATATACGTATTTGTTTATAAATTACCATAAATCGAAAATATTACTCAATGGGAAAAAGGTAAAGAGAGGAAAGAGGAAAAAGGAAAGGAGGAGAGATTAAGGAAGAGAAAGGAGATGTTTCTTCAGACGTGATTTAAACAGAGATCATAAGGCCCCGTAGATGCCTAGACTTCTACATTACCTTCTCTAAAATTTTCTTTATCTCTGTTGTAATATGTTTGTTTATGAAATGTTTATTCGCTTCATAATATTTCACAAAATGACTATTTAATACAACATATATATATATCAAAAACAAAATATATGAATATTGGGAAAAAAATAATACCCCAGGGTTACAAAATTAATATTGATAACATGAATATAAATTATGTGGACGAAATAAAGTATCTTGGGGTCTACTTGAATAGATATTTAAATTTTTAAAAACATACTCAATAATGTAACAAAAAAAATTCAAAAAAAAAGTCATTTATGGGAAGATTACGAAATGTAATAAATTTAAAAAGTAGTATTCTTATATATAAAACAATAATATGTCCACACATAAATTACTGTTTTTCCATTCTTTTTTTTTGTAATGAAGGAGAAATTCAAAATATACAAATTCTTCAAAATAAGGCAATAAGGATTATACTAAAAAAATATATATATTCTAATGTAGAAAGAAAGCACAAAGAAATTGGCTTGCTCACAGTAAAGCAACAAATTAAATATAATGTGGCAGTTTTTATACACAAAATAATTAAGGGGATGAATAAAATAAAAACGATAATAAAATTTAACTAACAATGTCATACATATGAAACAAGGGGTAAAAAAAAGATAAGATTACCAATGAGGAAAAAAACAGAATCTCAAAACTCATTGTACAAGGGATTGAAGCTATACAATGAGTTACCTGAAGAAATAAAAGAAATAGATAAAATTGAAATATTTAAAATTAATTTGAAAAAATATGTAATTGAGAAATTTTGATAAAAAAATTGTAATATTATTAAAAGTTTATATTAGTTCTTAAAATGTTATGAACTAACTTAATAAAGCATAAATAAATAAATAAATATACCTATCTGGGAACCTTATATTTTCCATTATGTTTAATATTTTTTTTAAATAACACAAAACATTCCATGTTAGCCAACAATATGTCCACTAAGGTTAGGTATACCGTGTTTTACATATATTTCAATTTTGAAAAAACTACTAAATATCAGGTCAAACGGAATATAATAAAACATGCATGCTGCAATAACTTTTAGGTTATACAAATTGTAACATCAGTTTATCAAGTATACATAATTAATTGTTATGTGTTGTACAACTCCGTAACGAAGGAGACATCATTGAAATGTTCAAAAATGTTTCGTTCTCTGAATCCAGGGTAATCATTAGAAAAGTTTATGAAGCTTTGATCCAATGAAACTTCCTTCGATTAAACAGGGTCACTGACACTAATCGATAAACTTTCTTCAAGATAGCATCGATATTATGTACAGAGTGGATGAGACTCCGCCAAATTCAATTTTTGAGCAGTTTGAATTTGCTGACGCGACGCTTAAATTTCGCATTGAAAACGTTGAAATATAGTAAATACATAACATTCAATCTTAACACCATTATTATGTATGAAAACAGAAATGAAAATAGATCGATCCAATAAATCATTGATAGTACAAAACATAACATATATAAAGTAATTTTTATTTTTTTTTCATTCTTTGTTCCGAATTCTTTTTTATTTTATTTAAGGGTTTGAATATAGAAGTCTAGGCAACCACAGGGCTTATGACCTGTCATTGGCTGGTTTAAGTGGCCACTTTACACACTGTGTGCCATTAACCATTCTCCATTCTGCCTGTATTGTTGTGGGTGAGATTCATTTGATCGAATTATTTCACCTACATACTGGGCAACCCCTGAAAATATTTTTCGATTGTTTTACTTTTTCTTGGACCAGGTGGATTCATAAACAATGTTTTGAATTTGTCCAAATTTTTGTAGACAGTGACTGGATGTTATGTTAATATTAATAGCTCCCCAGCGGGTTGAATCAATTGAAAAATATTTCCAGGCTTTGCCTAGTATGTAGGTGAAATAATTACATCAAATGAATGTCACTCGCAACAATAATAGTTTTAGCTCTTTAACTTCACAATCGTCAACAGATAGAAGACCCGAAGGAATGTAGATGTTCAAATAAAGGCAGAATGGTGAATGTTCATCATCATCATCAGTGGCGTTACAGCCCGTTGTGGGCCCTGCCTCCTCCAGAATTTGTCATCATTCGTCCCTGTATCCCGCGACTCTTCTCCAGTTTGTCAGGCCAATCGCTCTAACGTCACTTTCCATATTATCCAGCTATCTTAATTTTGGTCTGCCTTCCGGAGTGGTATAAAGCATCTTTTTGGGGTACGGTTATCATTCATTCTTTGCGCATGGCGCAACCATTGCAACATTGCACAATTCATCAAAATAAGAAGATTACAATAGTGAATGTTACACAGTGTGTAAAGTGGCCACTTAAACCAGTCAATGACAGGTCATAAGCCATGTTGATGTCTAGACTTATATATTCTCTTCTGCAAATGTTCTTCAGATCTGTTGTAATATATTAACACCGTTTTTAAATAAGGATTTGTACTTAACTCCATTATAATTGCTTTGAATTCAAAATTCGACAATTTGTTTTGTCTCCAAGACATCCAGCTCGCTGTTTTTCTTCCTTCTCGGTTCCATGTTTCCATTATGTTCTAAACTATACATTAAAGAATGCTGAGAATTTCGTTGATGGAGTTAGGTCTAATTTATACTGTTCGTTTGGGTAAAATGTATTTTATTTCATCTCTAAAGAGTTTAGATTAATTAACTTTACTAAAGGAATTTTCAACAATTCCCGAATTACTTTTCGAGGGACTCAACATATTTTCCTCCCCCGGGTTTTCTAACATTCCAGAAAATAATTGCGATGTTTCAGCCTTCCTCACAAATATTTATTTAACTAAGCGATGGTTGGTCTGAAGAAACAATAAAACAAGCAATCAAAAAAAAAATTTGGATCTCCATCGTCACGTCGCTTCAGTTTCAATGTTGCCTAGACTAAAACCCGGGACCTTACACAAGATAACCAAACAATGTTTCTAATAGATGGACCAAGTATTCAATAAATGTTATTAAATATTTGTATACAACCAATAACAGACTTTTCTATCGCATATACAAATATTTACTGACATTATTATTATAACTGTTCAAAAAACCGCTTTTTTCTAGACTTTGTGGTATAGTGGTCAGCGGATTTGCCTACCGTTCAAAATGTCTCAGTTCAATTCTCAACATGGTTAACATAAAATATTTATTTAACAGGGTGTTTTTACACAAGAATATTTCACAGTCCCAGGACTAGCACCTGAAGCGTAGATTGATAATCTTACATTCGTGTCACAAAAAAAAGATACGCTGATGTGTCCGATGCAGTGCCCTATGCACCATTAGGGTACGGAAAAGGAATGCTAATGTTGATTTTTTTTCAATTACTTTATTTTATCTGATACCGACCGGTTTCAGAACGTTTTCATTTCATTCAAAATGCTTAATTATGTTAAAGGTAAAATATTCCATAATAAAAATTAATATTACATATACATTACAAATTCCGAGAACATGGAAAAGAATATAGAAATCTAGGCACTGACAGGGCTCATGGCCAGTTATTGGCTGGCTTAAGTGACCGCACTACACACTGTGTAACATTCACTATTCTGCTTATGTCCGAATACCATACTTCCTAAATTCTTCCAACTGATGATTTTTGTGACAGAACATAAGTTAAAAAAGTATTTTCAGACTTGACCTAGTAGGTATCAAATATGATTTTATTTGTTTATTATGATTTACATACATACATATTTACATATATTGAAAAGAAGAGAAATTCAGAAGAAACAGTATTCACATGTATACAGTTTTTTTTTGCATTTGTAATTCACAATTTTTCGCCCAACTATACAATTGGCAATTCTAAGGCTAACAAATTGTGAATCTACTGGTTTGCAATGGAAAATAGTAATAATAAAGCCATTTAAAAAAACGCAAGTGAAATAATTTAATCCGATGAATTCCATCTGCGTCTATAAAGGTTTCAGCTCTTTAATGTACCAAAAATCAACAGCTAGAAGAATTACAATATTTGATTTTGTCCAAATGTTCGTAGACAAAAGACTGGATTTTACCCCCTCGGGAGTCATTTAGATAAAAAATTACAACAGGGATGGAGAATATCTTAAATAAATATGGATGTCTAGGCATTTACAGGGCGTATGATCTATCATTGGCTAGTTTTGAAAAATTGTTTTCAGGCGTTGCCTTGTATGTGAAATAATTCAGTCTGAGGAATCTTTTTACAAAAATAAAGGTTTCAGCTCTTTAACTTCACTAAAATTACAAATGGAAGAATTGAAGAAATAAAGATGTTTAAACATAGGCAAAATGGTGAATGTTACACTGTGTGTAAAGTGGCCACTTCAACCAGCCAATGACAGGTCATAAGCCCTGTAAATGCCTAGACATCCATATTTCCTTATTTAAGGTATTCTCCATCCCTGTTGTAATTTCTTAAGCTAGAAGAATTACTGAAGGATATCGTCGTAATTGTGGAACAGCAACGGATATAGGAAACGTGACATTGGCTTTCTTTTATAGTTGATCTTGAATAAGCTTTACTTGTATAGTGGAAAAATAAAGAATAGGAATTAGAAATACCATCCAGAATACCACTATGCCTTGGAATAACTTTATATCAGGTTTATAAGTAAGGCCCAATAGGTTTTGTAAAGGCTTAATACTTCATATGTTTTTTTTGTGTTACTGTGTGTTTTAGATTATTTGTGGGCTCTGTTACAGCCCGTTGTGGGCTCTGGCCTCCTCAAGAATTTGTCTCCATTCGTCCCTACACTCCGCGGCTCTCCTCCAGTTTGTCAGACCAATCGCTCTAATGTCACTTTCCACATTATCCAGCCATCTTAATTTTGGTCTGCCTTCCGGAGTGGCATAAATAATCTTTTTTGGGTGTAATTATCGTTCATTCTGTGCACATGGCCCAACCACTGTAATCTTCTTATTTTGATGAATTGTACAATGTTGGGTTCGCCATACAGTGCCTCTAATTTATTATTAAACCGTCCCCTCCACACTCCGTTTTGATTGACAGCACCAAATATCTTCCTTAAAATTTTTTTTGGAATACTAATACCATATTTTCATCTCTTTTGGTCATAACCAATGACAGATCTTAAGCCTTATAAATGCAAAAACCTCAGTAATCCCTTCTCCAAAATGTTGTCCATCTATGTTGTTATATGTTTATCTTAATAACTCTAGAGGGTGAAATCTAGTTGATTTTCTTTTTAGGGATTTTTACCGAAGAGCAATTATTGAGATGGGAACACTCATCCAAGGTAGCGGTTTTTTTTCACACACAGAACTGTATTCTTCATCAACCTGGGCACAGAATAAAATGCTTAAAATATTAGAAAATTTTTCTTTCTGTTTATTCTAGGTAAGCGGTCTACCGATTAGAAACGGAGACCAACATGCTGCTGAAATAGCCTCCATGTCTCTCCACCTGCTGTCTGCCGTGAAAAGGTTTAGGGTTCGACATCGTCCCTTGGAACAACTACGTCTGCGAATCGGCATACATTCTGGTACGTAACACATTTACTTCCGGTGTAGTAATTGTCGTAAATGGTAGTATTTAAGTCGAGAGATGGGTGTTTTAGTTACCGTTTCACAAATTAAACTGTTTTTTTTTAAACGGTTCTAAATAACAGTTTAGAGCACAGCGGGCCGAAAACAACTGTTTCTTTTATCACTTCTAATTAAGTCCGTGTTTTTTACTGTAGATCGTAATCGATCATTTTCTTACTTATTTTTGTGTTGGCAACAAACAAACTCGTGACCGAAGACGTCAGCGCACATGACGTCTAAAAAAAATATTAATTTACTAAATTACGATTTAAAATTAAACTGTAAAAAGGATAAAAATTTAAAATATTATAAGGTAGTATTTTTTAAGAGCACAAATGAAATCTGATTCAAAAAAAAATGTCTAGCAACCTCCAATATAAAGAATATAAACATAAACACATATTTATTTGTTTTATTTATTTATTAATTCTTTCATTATTTATTACATTATTCTTTTGTTTATTTGGCAACGAAAATTTAAAGTCGTGCATTTTTTTACTTAAAAAAAATTTTAAATACCATGCATTCGAAACACTTTATTTCTCAAATATTTGACTTCTTTATTGACAAATATTTACTTATCATGAATTTCTAAAATACTTATTAATTTCAGTGCTATTTTTCCCTAGAACTATATTATGTATCTTTTATGTTCAAAGCAACAAACTTGTTGTCGAACATTAAAATTAATGTTGGTAAATATTAGTATATAACCACTCACCGACTTTTTATGTCTACCGGTTTCGAGACGTACCCATCTCTTCGTCAGGACACACCCTACACCAACATGCCAATACTAAATTATACTATCACCTTTACCGTCGCCGTATTGTATATATTATTTACGTAAAAATACACAAATTACATGCAGAGATAAACGGGATGCCATGGTGGTGTTTGCGTCTTCTTTAACTATGCATGTAATTTATGTATTTTTTCGTAAATACTATGAGCCTTACTTATAAACCTGGTATAAAGATACGCCTAGGCATAGTAGTAGAATATGAATGGGAATACCATTCTTATTGTACCACGGTAATAAGGATGATATTCCCATCCGTATTCTACCACTTAAAATACTTTTAGCGGTTCTGAAAATTAGGGTTAAAACATTTTTTTCGAATAGGGAAATATCACATATTACTAATACCGATAAAAATATATGAAATGGGTTGAGAAATATTTATTGTATTTTCAAAATTCTGAAAAAATGTTTTCATACATAACTTTTGAAACCAACTTATTAAAAATATGTCCCTACAAAAACGCGATATGTTTGGCCTTGGTAATTGTGACGCCAAGTTTAATTTTAATTTAAATGGTCACAAAAGTGTTCAACATTTACACGAATCGTGACGTGACGCGTGGCCAATGCAATGGACTGTTTTCGTTGGAATCCAAAATTATAAACTAAAAAATATTTTTTATGCAACTAATAAGTAGGTAGCAAAAAACTTTTTATTTACTCGACAGTACTTCATAGACCCATATTAGTCTAATTATTTACTCGACAGTACTTCATAGACCCATATTAGTTTAATTATTTACTCGACAGTACTTCATAGACCCATATTAGTTTAATTATTTACTCGACAGTACTTCATAGACCCATATTAGTTTAATTATTTACTCGACAGTACTTCATAGACCCATATTAGTTTAATTATTTTTAAGTGATATTTCTCTGCAAACGAACGCGGATAGGAATGTTTTTAAAATATAAAACATTAAAACAAACGAATTAATAAATGAACCCTGATTTACATATTATTTAACCAATAGCGAAACTCGTTTAGTAAAAGTAAAATATTTTATTCCCCAATTTTCTTTTTCCATAACACAAAGTCTCTCATGAAGGTTTGTAGCCTGGGCTAGAGCTTTTTTTAATTTATTCACTATAAATAAAAAATAACACTGTTTCTTAACGCATTTTCAACCAATCATGCATATAGCTATTTTTTTTTTTTTTTTTGTTTATTTTTCCATACTGTTACATATTATGCATGTATTAAATTACATATTTTATACATTATATTTATTTAAGATTAGAAGAGAAAAATAGAAAAAATACATATTCTAAAAATAAACATAGCCTTAAATTTGGAAAAAATGCCCACAAAGACTTAAACGTCTGAGCGTGGGCCATTCCTTTTTTATTGTTTTTGGTGAATTTTTTGGTATACAAACACAAATATGACAATGCCATTAAAAATCATACAGAAATAACAGGAAAATGACATAAACAATGTAATTAAGATATCAAAGTTTAGAATATGCTGTTGTACGACTCTTTCACAATAGGTGTATATCTGTATTTTCCATGCTGATCCAAGTCCTCAAAGCCGCTTTAAACTTTGGAAGGGATTCTATATTTTGTATTTCCTTGGGTAGGAGATTAAAAGATCTTGGACCAACATGGAAAGAGTGTCTCTGTGCGAACTTAGTTCTGCATCCTGGAACCGACAGTACACTTTCTGATCTGCTACTAGTCCTATTTAAATTATTGCCAAACAATTCCCTATTTTTGTGTACATATTTTAAGCATTGTAATAAATATAACTTTTTTACTTTTATTATTGTTATTGTTAAATACTTCTTTTTATTTTTCATTTTAACCTTTTCTTTTCTTTATTTTTTATTTTATTTACATATTTTAGTTCTTAATTTTAGTAGGTAGGTACTTTGAAATTATTCTTTTTTATACATATGAATTTAAATTTTTGATTTATTAATGTTTTACATTTTTTATCTTGTTTCAGTTGCATTTATGAGCACCCACTTTTTGAAAAACCGCTACATACTCAAAGTTTATATGGATGCCTTGTGCGGCCCTGACATATTGCCCATAATCAACTGTCATTATCAACAGTAAAGATTAATTCACAAATTTATCTCCTAAATTAAAAAAAAATAGTATCTGAAATAAATATGTTGATATTAACAAAGTTTTTAAGCAACATAATACACGTGTCGGGATAATAAATTCCAAAAATCAATGTTAATCATGGGAAAATATTCGAAATCAATTACCTGTGAAAACTGACTCTTTTAACACCTTTGACGCTCCTACTGCAGCAACCAAACATACTACAATTCACCAAAGTCGATTTTTATTTATTATAACTTTAATATCCAAGTTGTTTACAAATCGGGCCAAGCACAGCTACAAAAGCATCCGATCAAACCGTTCTGTTTATGTTGTCAAATAAAACAAAATGGCCACCAATTGGTTGCTAATCAACAAACCAACATCGCTTGCGTTCTATGAAACGTAGTGATAGAGCTTCTCTCTAAGTTACGCATTATAACTCTGAGGTTACAACCCTAATGAAAACCTTACATTGTTTAGGTAGCCGCACGTTTTTACGCAAAATACCACTTTAATGGAATTAATAAATGATTTATTACCCTTCTATAGGACCCGTGTGTGCTGGAGTGGTGGGATTAAAAATGCCAAGATATTGCCTGTTTGGAGATACCGTCAATACGGCCAGCAGAATGGAATCCACGGGGTCCCGTGAGTATAAACATTAGTGACGTTCATAATCGGTAGACCAAAATTATCGAATAATTCGAATTAATATAATAGCTTACTTACTATTATAATAATTTCATTGGGAGTACCACAAGGATCGGTTCTCGGACCGGTTTTGTTTATTATATACATAAATGATATTGTCGAAACATTAAAATATTCAAAAATAAGACTCTTTGCAGACGATGCCTTAATATATATATCGGGAGAAAATTATAAAACAATTATGGACAGACTAAATCATGATCTTAAAAGTGTATCACTGTGGCTAAAAATTAATAAATTAAAATTAAATATTAACAAAACTAAATATATGAATATAGGAAACAAAAGAATAGAAATTACACCATCAATTGTAATAGAAAATGAAAAACTTAATGAAGTCACTGAAATTAAATATTTAGGTGTAATGTTGGATTCAAAACTTACATTTCACCAAAACGCTAAGATGGTTATAAATAAGATTGCAAAAAAAATATCAATTTTGGGAAGGATCAGAAGATTTATTGATAAGGACTCCTGCAAAACTATTTACAAAGCAATTATTGAACCACACGTTAACTACTGTAGTAGCATTTTATTTTTATCAAACAAAGAAAACATAGATAAACTAACTGTATTACAAAATAAAGCCTTTAGAATCATTTTGAAAAAAAACAGATATACGAGGGTAAAGTCGATGGTAAATGAAATGAAATTATTAACATATAAACAAAGAATATTTTACAATACAATGATATTTGTTCGTAAAATTATAAACTCTAATAAAAAAACAGAATTTTGGAAAAAAATTGATCGGAACCAGCATGAACACGATCACAATACTAGAGAAAAGAACAAAATTAGACTTCCATTTAGGAAAAAGGCAAAGTCACAAAATTCAATTTTATTTAAAGCAATTAAAAAGTATTACGAAATGGAAAAAAATATTTATGAAGAAAAAAACATATCAAAATTTAAAATAATGGTCAAGACATATGTGATAAACAATGTATAAATTAAATATATTTTCAATGTTATTATTAGAACACACATAACAATATGTATGATATGTGTGCCCTACTTTAAGATTTAAATAATAAAAAAAAAATAACTTTAAAATTTTAGGTAGGTTAATATGTTGCCCGATATATGCAATTGAATGTTTAAAACTTAAATAATACGTTAAAAATTGGTGGTATATATATAAGTAACAGTGTAAATTTATTTACTCATAAATGCCCTTGGCGACATATAACTATGATTAACACAAATAGTAAAAATAAACGCAAGAGCAAAAATTTATTTTTTATAGCAGATTTTAAAGGCATCCGAATTATACCACTATACTTAGGCGTAACTTTACGCCTATTTAATGAGTAAGGCCCACTTAGGGGTAAAATAGGGGAATATCACATACTACAAATGTTTAAATACCGATAAAAAATATATTAAATGGATTTAGAATAATTAATCGTATTTTCAAAATCATTGTAGAAATTGTGGAGAAATGTTTCCAAACATATATTTTCTTTTAATTAATACAAATACGTTGCAAGAAAAATTTGACGTGTTTGGCCTTGGTTGTTGTGATATCAAGATTCTTGATAATGTTCGAAACAAATTTCAATGGCCAGGAAAAAATAAACATGAATCTTGACGTATAAGGGGCGTGGCCGAACGTCATGTTGTGTTTTAAAATGCTTCATTTCACTTTTTTTCTCCATTAAAACATTTTCCCACTTTATCGACGGGACGGCATTTTACGATTTAAAATATATATTTTTAATTGGACATAAACTTTTTTCTTTTGTAAATGTCTGCCTTTAATCATTATCAAACACTTATCAGCCACCGATGGTGCATAGGATACTGCATTGTTGAATCAAATGCAGCGTACCGTATTTTTACTAATACTGTACCGACTTTACACACTATGTAACATTTACCTTTCTGCCTATGTTCAAACATCTGCCTTTTCTCAACTCTTCCATCTGTTAAATTTTGTGAAGTAAAAGTGCTTAAACCTTTATGCCACTGCATGACATAACCAATACAATTTTAAATATCATAAACTTTTCTACTCACACAAATTTAAAACACACATTTGGTCATGATATTCACAATTACAATACACGTTACTCAGGGAATCTTCAAGTTCGGCAGTAGGTCTTTGGAAAATATTGGCCATTTTGAATATAATAAACTGCCCGATGAGCTAAAACACGAAAAATTGAATAAAAAATCCAGAAGTGTCACAATCAAAAAATATTTCTTAAATCTTTTTGATTGTGATAATTATTAATTTTATTTATATAGATGGTGTAAAATATTGTTTTGTTTTTATGTTTCTTATACCATAATGTTTTCTTACTATTTCGGATGTATTAACTATGTATAATATTATGTATTGTCAAAAAATGTTTTTTATGTACGGCCCCAAATAAGTTTCTTTAATAACTCCTGGAAGTATATTATGTACTTTTTGTATTATATGTTTTATTAATAATAAAAAATAAAATAAAATAATTTAAAAAATCGTGTGGTTGAGATTCATCCGGCTGAACCATTTCACATTTTTTCAATTTTTATATTTCTTCTTGTTTTTCCAATGACAGGTTTTAATCTCTCTAAATGCCTAGACTTCCATATTACTTTCTAAAAAATGTTATCCCTCTCTGTCGCAATAAATTTGAATACTTTAGATTAGTTTGTTTGGGGATTTGTCTCAAAAAAATTATACCTGTTACATTTTTCAAAGAAAATCTCGACTGTCATAAAGAAAATATTTGAAATATGACTAAGAATATGTGAATATGTCTATAAATGGTCGCATTCAAAGAAATGTTAATATGCATTAGCAATTTAGATTTTTTTTTTTTAATTCATGTGCTTGATATTTATTTGTTTACTTTAAAGAAACAAACAGTCGACAATGATATAGTAACATAAAAAAAAACACAGTTTAAAGACAGACCAGCAAAGTTTCTAAATAAGAATCATACATATTATTAAATTGTGTTACAACAAAAGGGTGTGTTTATGTGCATTTGTATGAGAGTAAGTGTAGATGTGTGTTTTTGTGTATTAGTGTAGGAGTAAGTGTTCAGGCGTGTGTAAGTGTGAACATCATTAAATAGTAAGTGGGGTCATATCGCAGCCAGAAAGAATGAGTCTTTATTTATTTTTAAATAAATTAAGGGGCATGTAAAATATACCTATAGAAGAAAAAAAAGCAGTATAGTTAGAGCAAGAACGATAGAGGAAATAGTGTTGTGCATAGTTAGTGCTACAGACTGGAAGATGGAACAAATACTTATTTCTTGTCAAGCGAAAGGGGACATCGAGATTAATTTTAGAGAGTAGGTTAAAAAGGTCTACTTTATTATTTTATAATTTATTTAAACAGCATAATTCAGATACAATGCGTCTATTTTCAACGATAAAAAATCCATTTTGTTTGCCAGATTGGCTGTAAGTACTAAGCGTTTTTTCATTTAAATTATTTATTGACAATCCTTGATGGAATTCCATTGTAATGATGTAATAACTTATATTTACATATAAGTTATTAATTTTAAAAATACTTGGTACACTTCCACTTATTTATTTTGACCAATTAGCGCTTTCACCCTCTAATGGGCATCTTCAGACTGGTGAATATTATACAGTGTATGTATAATTTATACAAAACTAAATATTATCTTAGTGTAGGTACATTTAAAAATATGTTGAAAAAAATACAATACGCAATATTGCAATGGAACAGAGTGAGACAAATGATCGAAACATGTGTTGGCGGTGTACTTTAAGAGGATATTCTATGTTATGAAAAATATTTATTGTTTTATTACAATGTACGGGGTCTAACTAAGGGGGCTAATAAGGGTGAGTTTTTAAATTCTATCTGCTGATTTATTAAAATTCTATCGCTATCTGAAGATTTCCATTAGAGGGTGAAAGCGCTAATTGGTCAAAATAAATAAGTGGAAGTGTACCAAGTATTTTTTAAATTAATAACTTATATCTAAATATAAGTTATTACATCATTACTAAGCGTTTTATTGTTTTTATAATCTAGGTATTTTAAAAATTTTCGTTGAACATTTTCAATCCTTTCTATGTTTGTTATATATTATGGGCTCCACATATGTAATAAGTAATGATTAGCTTAGTACTTCTATTATTATACTTTAAATTTTACACACATTACTGTATTCTTTATACAACCGAACACTGAGAATGGTAACACTCCCTAATACATTTGTTTTATCTAAATGAATTACATTCTTGAACCAGCTCTGAAGATTCACTGCAGCCAGGACTGCAAGGTGCTCCTGGATCGTCTCGGTGGGTACCAGTGCACCGAGAGGGGGATGGTGGCGATGAAGGGAAAGCATGATCAGCTTACTTACTGGCTCCTGGGGGCTGAAGGAGGACGATCTCCGAGGCAGCCCCCTAGATCATCCCTCAAGAATAAACACCTTTCCAAAAGTCCACTTCTTAGGCGAGTACTATCACATCTTGCTTCATTATTTATTCTTAATTATTTAAAAACGCAGTGTCCGGATTGACAAACATTATTAGATGTCATTGAATAGAATCTAAAAATTATCAAGGGGGAAAAAACTTTGATTCATTTATGCGTTCACTTATTTTTGAGAAGTTTTAAAAAATTGATAAACATTAATATTATTTCCGAATTACAGGCCAGGGTTGCTAAACTGCAGCTTTTTAAATTGTCAAGCCCGTATTACCGACAGCAAATATTACATATTATAATACGCGAATTTTCGTACATATAATTATATATTTTTTCAGATCATTGCGTCGTTGCCAGTCTAACTAGGCTCAGTAGACCGACGCGTATTTTCTTTTAAAAAATAATTCTAGATAAACCATAAAAATATATATCTATGGCAGCTACGTAAACTGTCGTATGTTGAAAACATCAACTTTTCAGGAAAGCTGTTTTTTTTTTATTATACTTATGAAAATTGAAAATAACGTCAACACTCTTTCAGTATTCGGCATTACATTGTTTTAAGTATCCTCATCGGTTCAAAAGACCGTATATAGTACTTACGGTTGTTTACTTAGAATCTGCATTTATTCAAATGACTGTATGTTCGACATATTAGTCTATTTTTTAAACAAATTTAATGACCGTACGTGTAACCTGCCACATATTTATTTATTTATTTATTTAATAGTATAATTATACATTTTTACAATTTAAAAAAAATTCACTTGTTATATTTTTACTAAAATTAAAATCCCACCAAGCCACTTTTTGTAGCTTGTTGGTGAAGATTATATTTATACTAACTTAATAATATTATTTACATTTATAAAAACAATGAATAACAGATAAAAATTAACAGCCAGAAAGATCAGAATAAACATGTTTATACAAATAATAATGTATAAATTTATTTTTTAAATACAAGAAAATATATGAAAAATTAAAATATTAAATTATTATATTGTATATTTAAAAACAACGTCCATAATCGCATGTATTTCATACTCCGGTCTTAAAATAGTTTTGATAATTACCATTAAAATCGTATTGTTCTACATGTCAAGATATCCATTTGGGATTTTTTTGTATCACTTACTTTTTGACCTCTTAAATACTACTGCGATCTATTCATTTTTAAGAAAACGTTATAACAAGTGTGTGTGTGTGTGTAAAGCAAACGAAACCGTACACGTAACAACGTGCGCTCTGGCGGCGTAATAAATTGTAACTGACACATGCGATAGGCAGCGTTACGTTCGCTTTAACTCAACACAGTCGTTTGTGTTAATACCATAGTTTACTGCGCATGTTCAGAGAATATACGGTTTTTTACAGGAAAAAAGTTTTTTTAGAGATATTTAAATTTTAAATAAAGAGATTCAAATGTTTTCTAATTGTCTACACGTTACTGTTAAAAAAATAATTAGTCATTTTGTTGGATACGGTAGTATACGTAGCCGCCATCTATATTTTTTGTCTTCAAATTCAAACAACTTTTTCTCACAACAGATTACGAGAATTTCAATAGTAACAGAAAAAGTTATTTGCCACAGTTTTCATATTCCTTCAATACTCGTATAGTGTTGTTTTGTTTTATTTAGATATTGTTGGGAGTCGAACTCTGAACGTTGGGCGTATTTTTTTTTAGGTGTTCCAGTTTAGAATCGCCCAAAAAATTGCGTTTCGCTTCAGGAAATTTATTGGAATTCCACAATTACTCGACTAACCCTCACCGGCATCACGAAAGCTCGTCTTATAACAAAGATCATTTAACTAATGTAAGTATACATAAATATTATGCTTCGTTTCCACCAAGCTATTTTTTTATTACCTACTAATCTGTAGTATTTACTATCTAAAATAAAATTCAACATTTTCCTATCCATTCCCGGTGGTACATATGAAACTGCATTGACACTCCAATCGCAGCGTATCTTGATTATTTTTGTTATATGGAAGATAAATTCATAATTTTTTGGGGATTTAGCGTTTACAATTTGCCTCATATATGACCACACTGATGATTTAATGTCAAGTAAATATTAACACGTGAAATCAAAAATAATGATCTTCATTAAGAGCATATCTCAAAACACCTTATTAGGTTGAATTGACTAAACCATTTTTTCCGTTTTCTTAAACAGTTTTCCCCAAATCCCCAAAATTTATTTCTTTTCTCTCGCGATGCACTCTGGGTCCAGGGTCAGTGAAATATCGCTGTGATAAACCATCATTTAAACAAAATGTTCACGTCAACCCTGCTAGGAATTGATATCTCTCGAATGCGTCAACCGCTACACTCTAAAGCCGACTTATCCCCAACCGACTTCCTTTTTCGGGAATTTTACTCGAGAGTAGCGATCAAGTCAAAAACACTCGTCCAGAATAATTCTGGAGCTAATAACTCTATTCTTCATTCGCCTGACAGAACCTATTACATTTTCAGTCTAAGTCAAAATATTTCTCATAAAAAAAAATCAGAAAAAGTCGATCAGACTGACAAAATTCCATAATTATCGAAAGTAAAAGCATTGTATTCGTTTTACAAAGGGTAGATTCATCTTAATACCCCCTAAAAAACTGTTTTCTAGTCTGCGAAAAATGTAACAATTGCTGGAATATTTTCATAACTTCAAATTAAACTTTAGAGGAACAGTTTTGATAATGAAATTTTAAAAATATCCTATTTTTTTCAGGTAAATCGCATTTTATTTTGACAAGCCTCTAAATAGAGGCTTAGCAGGTTATTCCTTTGAAAAAAAAAATAAAACGTAACGAGTTAATTTAATTGAGTTATAATACATTCAATTACACTGTTTAATTATTGCTTTTCAGGGTGTAGGAGACCATAGTCCCTGTAAAAAATCCTCTGGATCACTATTGTTGGAGTCATCTGAATGTTGTTCAGATTGCGTAAAGACCTCCAGTACATCATGCCCTTGTATTGAACACTTGGCTGGATCCACAGCGACCCTTGCGCACTCCCAGCTTTGCGCGTTTCCTTCTCTCGAAGTTAGGAAGCCATGCTCTATTCTCCCGTGCTTCCAAAGCGTCCCAGCTCTCAACTGCCAGGTCTCTCCGAAAGTAGATATATCTCTCAACAGATCAGCTCCTAACAGTCCTTGCGTCAAAATCAGCTGTCCCAACTACACAAATGGTGATTCTAGAACCAACGGTCTTATTATGTACAGTAAATCGACAGAGAAACCGGGGGAAAGGGATGTCTGTAGGGTAGTATTGATTGATGAAGATAACATCGCTACAGAATGGATTGATGGAAGCAACGGAGATGAAATGAGGGAACCATTATTGGATAAGAAATGTGAAGGAAAATCGTGCGCAATTATCAAATCGGATTACGTTTAAATAGACTAATTAATTATAGATTTTAAACAAATATTCTTATCGTCCTTAGATAAACTTGAGTCTTGACATGATCTAACACTGTAGTAACTAGTTTTTTCTTTGAAATCTTTTTTCCTATCCTAACACCCCAACTGTAACCTTCCAATCATATTACAGACATGTACTGTATAGTCTATAGTCTCATAAGTGACCCAAGAAGTTGCTTCTTTTGGTCGCGTGATTTTAACTTTTGACAAATCAAATCCTTTGTCAAGTTAATATTGAATTGCCTTTATGTTTTGTGTATTCGGATAATTAATCAGGTTAGTAAAATTAATGCATTTATTCGTTTTGCAGAGTCTTCAATAATGATTACAAACGTCATAATCCCTAGACGTTATTTAAATCGCAAACAGATATTTAATAACTTTTGTATTTAGCATTCAAATCATTTTCTGCAAAATTTCCAGAATATCTAAATATTCGCGAATAATTATTAGTAAATATTATACTGGTTAGTGCAGTCGTCCCACATTTGTGTATTGCAAAATGTCTAATTATCTAAAAATTTAATATGTAAAATAACACCCTTGAAATACTAAAACAACTCTCCTAAAAATGAAATTCAGCAAAACGTCCAACTGATCGAATAATTAAGTAGATACCTAGTGAACCCTGGATATAAGAGATCCGAAATTAAGATAAACCTCTTTAAAAGAGAGCTGGCTTAAGATCCTGTCATTTTGCCGCCGAAAACTTCTAAAAGAGAGCTGGAAAACTTTGTATAAATGAGTGGCTCTATCTGACCTGACCTCTATATAAGAGCGTTTAGTTTGCAGATGTAGTCACAGCGTCACTGCTTGTGCACGTGCTGACTAGATGACAAGTTGTAAGATGTATGTAAGTGTATCACTTTAAGTACCTCTTTACCAAATACATACATGTACCTTTGTTTTTTGTACCTCCTGCATATATATATGTACACAGTAGTACATACATAATAAAAATAGGAAGCCTGGTTATGTTTGTAGACCTCTGTAAAATAAAGCGTGAATATAAGAGAGATGGAGAGGGCTCTCTTATGTCCAGGTTCGACTGTATTTATAATAAAATATATTATTTATAATGTAACCATCTGAGAATTTTTAAATATAATACTATATGTTTCCGTCTAAATTACGGTTCAAGTGAGACTGTAGATACCTACATATAACAACTATAAATGTATAAATAATAGTAAGAACAATATTTCATAATTATAATTACTTGCAATTATACATGTTCGAAAGATTTTACTTATTACTTCTTGTATATTTTGGATATATTTACATATAATCTAACACACATATTTTATAAAATTGTATTAAGATATCTTTATATTTCAAACCAACAGTCACTTTCTGAATATATAAATTTAAAAAAACAGATTCCTCGTCAGAATGTAATTTTTGTACTTACAAAACAATTTATGAATCTTTGTACAAATTCATTTAAACATTTTAAATTTATTTAAATTTATTAAAGACATGATATACTATGTGTTTTGATGGAAGATGTCGCAAAAGCGAGGAAACCGGCTAGAGTTTAATCCAAATTTGTAATCACCTGTTTTTTGGTCCATAATAAATAAGCCATACATTTTAGGCTTTTGAAAACAAACAAATGTTGTAAATATGTTTAAAACATAAGGCTTTCAGATTCTTGCATTAATTTGTTAGTGCTTGCTAATTTATTGATGATTATTGTAAATGATACCTACGTAGAAATTTCTGAACTTATTCCGAACGATTATGATGTAATACTGTCATTCAAGTATTTCTTGTCACTCTTATATTCAAAAAACTATATAGTACTAGGAACTACATTTGCGATACGGTAGGTAATGTTAAAAATTGTGTTTAAATTGAAAACTCTCTTTTTGTATAAAAAAACACGCTTTTAATATACTTTATATCGTCGGGATCGTAGAACAACGACTGATGTGGGAAAAATGCGACAACGTCTTTCTTTTACATTTGATATAAAAAAAGGTTTATAAAGGCTTTTTTTTCAGGTTTGAAAAATATATATATAACTAACCCAAGTATCAAATGGTAAACTTTTGTATTTATCAAGTTGTGACATATTGTCAAAAAAAATATTTAACCTCTCACGTAATGTTAAAAAAAAACACATTCGTCGTTGTTCTACGATCCCGACGATATGTTTTTTTTAGTTTTTATGTACAGTAATGGCGAAAAAAGTATTGGTTAATAGCACTGTGGATTGATCTTGAATAAATTATGTCATTTGAAAAAATGTATTAATATAATCAGGATTGGGCGTTTGGTGGCGGAAATGAGGTTTATTGAAAAAAAATAACATCTCATTACACACTTAAACATTATTTACATAAAAAACTAAAATATTAAGTTCGGTGCTTCGGGAAATCGGATGTAAAAAATGTTTTCATTCGCGCAGTAAAAATTAGGCCATTGAATTGTACGGCGACGTTTTATAAAAATGTATGAAAGTAGCAATAAAAAATATTTTAATAGAAACGAACTATTTTGAACGACGCCACTTTTTAATCAATCAATGATAGTGTTGTGATAGATTTCCGGTTTACGAGCATCCAGCAGAATTCGCCGAAGAGAACTTGTGACCTCATACGCGCAATAATTTAAAAATCACAAAATTTAAAAAAGTGTTGTAAACTGATAATACGATAGATAAACATGTTTTTTTCAATTGTTTGGCTTAGTTTTATTGTCAATCAACATTTTTTTTAAACTACTGAATTTCCTCATTCTCATCCCGATAAACTATTAACCAACAGTTTGTCATTGTATTTCAGAAGGTAGATTTTAGAAACCCATAAAAACCCATCGCATTATTGCGACCAACAATATTATTGGTACTTATTAAGCTAACATCTAGTCATTATTTTTATAGAGAAAATAGTATGTATAATATACGACGTAAATATACCTTCCTAATGTATAATCGAATGAAAGACATCGGATTGATTTAGAACGTATTTTTTTTAACCTACTCTTATTTTAAATTATAAAAGCAACAAAAGTGTAAACGGCAAAGCTTAATAGGTTATAACCTAATAATATAACTTTTTGGGTTGTGTTTTTTTAAATAAGACATTGTATTATTTTATGTATACCTAGGTCCTAGATATAATATGTTACTTTTTTAAATAGTAAATTTTAATAACCTTTGTGTATTGTGTATTTTGAAAAAGGCTCGTGTTTTAATTTAAAATGAAAAAATGTTTTAACCACTGTAAAAATATTTTATACAATAACCAACATGAACAAATTTTTATAAACATTTATTTTTATCACTGATATTTTTACTGTACTATTGTATAATTAAATTGTTGACAATGAAATATAGCAAATCTTAATTCACTTTTACAAATTGTTGTTATTTATCTATTTTATAAAATAATTCATTTTGCTGTTTCCCGCTAAATGCCTACCCATTTTGTGAGTGATTCAATAATTATAATTTTGAAAACTGTTAGAGCCATCTCGCGATGTAAAGTATTTACTTCGTAGATGACGTAGTAGAAAAGAGGTTTGCATCTTCGCTATAAAATAATGAGTTATTTGGTCTCACATAGATGTCTCTAACATTCATACGCACCCGTTGTTTATTGTTTTTTCGTAATAAAGTAATTGGGCAACGAGCAAAAAGATGTATTTTTACTTTATAAAATCGAAAAGAACAATCACTCGATCCGATTATCATTTTCTTTTATTGCCTTACGAGTGAGGGGATTGGTCGGGTGAATACGTTTCTTTATCCACCGAGTCGGGAATGTTCGTAAATCCTCGGCGTGTTTCGTGACAAAAGTCAATCTGTCGAGTGCGAGCGAATGAAACGGATGCAGAAAGTCAGAAAGTTTCGCTTCGCGATCTCGGTGAAGCAACAAGTTTCAGTAGTAAAGAACAACTTTTGACGAGTTGAAAGCGCGTCGTGCCGTGTTTTGTGGAATTTTAAAAAGTAGTTTGCAAACGTCAAGACGAGATATTTTTGTATTATTTTTAACGTGCTTAATCATGGTGCCATCTTAGGAAGACCTCGCGTGTGTCTTTCGAAGATTCGCTTTTGTTTGAGTATTTCAGGTATTGTGTTTGTTTTACGAAAACGATTATTTCTTCAGTTTTGTTTTGACAACTCTCGGAATAAATCTCGACGGCGTTGCACATTGCACAAAATTGAGGTACGTTGACTTTTGGGAAAATGGATATTATTTTAGGAAAATTCTATACGCGTTAAATCTGCGTACCCCAACGGCGGCCTGAACGGTACGTGTATACGAATTTATGAAAAAAACTATAGTAAACAAATGAATTAAAATCTCCTGATCCAGGCCGCGCTCGCGACCTTTGGGTTGTGTTATCTTCAGGCAAAGCGATGTTAGAAGTTGTAGGTCTTTCCGGACTCCGAGCCACTACTAACTGGCTGCTTCATTTGAGTCCGAGAACACGAGATAACTCCCAATAGTTCACTACTGTAATGATAACAGTTGCCAGTGTCCGAAACCCTCTCCGCTCTCTTTTTGATAACAGCGAATCATTTAATGTTTGGTCAACAAATAAATCCCGGACAACCGTTCCGACACGCCAGTCTTAAATCGACCGCCAAATATTTTATGCACCTGTTAAACGCATTCCTTTCATGACAACATCCGTAAAGCTCTGTTGCGGTTTGGTAGAATTCTTTAGATTAAAAGATAATTCGTAGCTGAAACCGTGTAAAATCTATTTACCGTTGTTTATTGTCGCAAAAGGAATGCGTTGTGCGTTATTTATTATTCTGTGCCCTGACTAACATTGTGTTGGAAATAATGCAAATATAAACCGACAAATAATAATGCTCGCCTGTTTTTATCAACTCGTCGGGGGTATTTTTAGAAACGACTCCGCATAATTTTATGTTAAGTTGATTGCGAAATGTAAATGTTCACGCGATTCGCACCGAGAGTTTCTTTAATAGTCATGCTTTACGAGATTACGAAGTGCTTAATTAATATGCTCTGGAAATAGTCAAATATAAAATATTACAAATGCATCAGAAACCTAAAGATAAATCCCAGGTCCCGACGGAGATCTCAGTTGACTACACTGATAAGAATGTTTTGCGTTCTATTGGTTTAGATTGCAGTAGAGAATTCTCGTGTTGACTGTTGACCCAAAACACACAGCAGTACGTCAATATGTATTCATAAAGTTTGCATTTTCATCTCTGCGGATTTTCCCCGCCAGTTAAAATTCATAGAAATTAGGAAACCAAATAAATCATTTCGCCAGTTGGTAGATCAAAATGCGTCAAACTCTGCGAATCCCAATAATGGTTAGAAAGTCTTAACAGATCAAGTCTCCTTCATTGCGTTCATTAAAAGACATCAAAGTAGGTAGGTACATATTTCAAATAAGATTGTTGTCATCCTGGAATCGGTATTTTTCGTATAAATCCCGGATTCGATTATTGATCTTATGATAAATTATAAAAATTGAGCTTAAAGCAACTTCCCATTGACAACGTATTAAATTATAAATATTTAGCAGCGTTTCTAATTTATGTTTTTTTACATACCTACACACAAATTTATATGTCCGATGTAGAATGATCAGATATTAAAATATTTGCCAGGCAACTAATCGCACCCAATTTGAGAATGTTCCTAGAGAACACATTGAACCAAAAACCTCGAAACAGTTTCTTCTTCACGTGTCCTGTCAGGTCCCCCTGACGTTGACGACCACATGGGAGAAGGCTCTCCACGGTGATATCCCGGAGAACAGTTCACCAAAATTGTTTTCCGTTCCCTTCGATGGAATTTTCTGTCGGGGTTACCTACCCTTAGTTGGAGGGGTCCCGTTTTATGACGCCCGACACCAGCCATTCAACCTCTCCCTATCTGCTATGGCACCGATGCTAATGCCAGTGGCCCCATTGTCCATGGCTCGCGGCGCCCAAGAGACCACTCACAGACACTAGGGAGTAAGATTATTGGTAGTGTTGCTGATGGAAACAACTGCGGTACTACACGCCATTTTATTTGTACAAATTTTCAAACATAACATGCACCACCGTGACCCTATCAATCTTTGAGTCCCTTTTTGAAAGAATGTAGTGAATCACGCAGAAATGTATAGGTAGGATATATTTAGATATTGATGCAGTGTAGTCATATTTTCCCCTTTTGAAAAACGATTCAAACATCTTTTACAGTTGTCAAAATTCTAAGCGGCGAAAGTGTCTCGATAACTATCGCATGTGTACATCTTAACTGGCCAATATCCTAACTATTTAAACCAGTGGTCCTTGTAACCTATTGGCTCCTGTAAATGTGTAGTGAATGACTCTGGACTAAGGAAATAGTGAAGTACTCCGCATACGACTGTAGTGAGCAGTTCGCCTTTCTAGTTGTGATGCTAATCTCCAGTGCAACTATTCCCGGCTGAGGATATTCATACAAGGCAGAAGTATAGCATCTCGCCCACAAAACACATGGTAAAGTATTCAAAAATTACATTATTAATAACTGTATTTAAAAAAAATGGGTATGCGGCGGTTTGAATTTATTTATCGATAATATCTCTTTGTAAAGCGCCCTCGAGGTATTATATTACGAAAATAGCGCTATATAAGTTATCCATAATAATAACTATTGTCAAGCGAAGGTTATACATTTAACTAAACCACATACCTCTCGAAAGCCTTAACCACGCTTGCCTACTCTACGAGAAATTGGGTTCTAGTTCTGGACGTCCACTGCTGACAGTTCATCGGCAGTTCATGATGACGCTGACCCACTTCGAAAAGATCTACAGGAACAAACAGAGAGGCCTGCAGGCTGCTTTGAACGTCGAATGTAATAAAAAACTGTTACATTTCTGATGACTATCAATATTCCTACCCGATCTACTTCTAAAGGCACAGACGGCATTGATAACGTCAAAGTTTTTATACAACTTCTCGATTGGTCCTACAAAAACTTTGATTTTGCCTAGTCATTCCTTTACGATATCGGTTAACATAACTGTTTTTATAGTACACCAGTCAATGGTGTTATAACACTAAGTTACTTTTTTCACAATATAATAAAAGTAACCGTAATAAATGGTGACCGATTTTTATTTTCACACTTTCGATTTTCAGTCAATGTTTCAAATGCTGTAAAACTAGAACACATTCTTTCAACTGGCAAAAAGTGATAGGTCAAAATCAAAGATAGCATCGAATAATTTAGTACAGATAACCACGGATTAATATTATTTTCAAAATGGAAATGAAAAAATAATATTTAATAGAAAAAAAGCTATTTTTAAACTATACTAAGAATCGTTTAAATTTCTGAAAAAAATATTTTAATGAATTAGAGTTTGATACTTTATTCTACTTAGTTTGATAGACCAACAATTGGTTTTATCGCTCTCGTGACATCGTCAGATTGGTACACTAGAAACCATGCATTGGTCTTTCATGTGGTTTGAAGAGTCGATCTGTCATTCATTGATATGTTTAATTTAAAAATTACAATTTCATGACACAATCAACGTCACGCCTAACTGGCGGTCGAAGAACGACTAAATACGCGTTGGGCATGATTGAGCGTTTAGGCATGAATTAAGTGTCATCCTTTTTGAGGGCTCAGGCATATCTACAGGCATAGAACATAGGACAGTGGTCTTTATAAATACATGAACGCTAAGTAATGCCAAGTGTTTGAAAGCACATTGCTCAAACGTAATATGAAACATGTTAGAGTACATGTTGATTCAAGCATGTCTGAAGTGCAAATAATTCGCGGCTTTGACCAATGTCAACAACAGAGCGGTGCACGACCGCGTTACTGTGGTGTACGGCGCGGCAGTTACCATTGGTTGTAAATTGTACTGGATTTGATCAATTAAATGAATAACTACCAAGATATATAAGAAGGATAAATACCAATAGACGAAAAATTGCATACGATTATTATCTAATAACCCTCTTCTTCACATACCTCTTGTTTCATCTAATTATAGGCAAAATTAATATTTATGGCGAACTTTTAATAATTTTAATGTAATAAATAAATCATTTAATAACGTGCGACGTTTGCTTTCGAAATAACTCGTAGTATTTTTTTATTTTCTTTTAAATTTACATTTAATTACTATTCATTTTATGTTCGAGAATCTTTTTTAACTTACTGTGATGCTACTTGTGAAAACCTGTAATTGGCTTATTTGTTATTTGTTTTGTTATATAAATATGAGATACTTATAGCTGTTGGTTATCCAAATAAATAAAAATAAAATAAAAAATAAAATTATAAGTTAGGTTCTTCAATCTTATACCAATGTCCAATCACAGGCTTTCTCCGAATTATCTTAATATATAATTCTTCTGTACGTGTGATGTCACTGAAGTCCTAAACGGCTTAACCTATTTACGTGCGGTTTTCAGCGAAATGTAGATCTTTGCGCTGCACGTGTTCGTAGGTATTAAATTTTTCAAACGACTCTTAAAAAAACGTTAGGAGCATAAATCTTTTTTTTGAAAAATTGGAAGGATGTTGTTTTTTTGTGTTTAAAAAAAGTTTATTTTTGAATGTTCACAAACAACATTCGCTTTTTATGAAACCCAATCAGATTCTTTCCTTACATTCCTTATAATTTCTTCCCATTATTTATTTTTACTTAGCTTTTAGTAATACTAAAATAATATCAACTGACATTCAACATACATTTTCGAAAGTCGCATTCGTGAATAACCCGTGCACCCCTGTTGGTGAGAAAGGCCGAGTTTGACATTTGCAAAAAAAACTATTTTTGAAAATGAATTATTTTATGTTTAGAAATTCAACCTTAAACAATTACCTAGGTACCTGCTTAAATTCAATATTTAAATATAAATAATTTTTAATTTTGAAATTCAATCATAAACAAGTACCTAGGTACCTATTTATCAATGAAAAGTCTTTTTCCAAGCTATTAGCAGGCAAGCCAACGTTCGGGCAGGAGAACGTCTGTCGGGTCCGCTAGTTACGAATAAAAATTTAGAAATTTAGTCTTATTTTTTATTTATTATTATTATTATTTATTATTATTTTTGCACCACAACAGGCCAGAAGGCCCAATTACAGTGGTGAATTACATCACAGAACACCCAGGCTTGAGAAAATATAATAAATATCTTATATTATATTAAAATATCTTATATTAAACTATAAATCAATGTAACATGGAGAAAAGTATTGAGATGTTGGTATGTAGGTACCGTGTATGTACGAAACAATTTTTCCTATGAGAAACTTCAGCCCTACGGTAAATTGGATACAATTTTTTTTTGTTAAAAATTAAAGCATTAAATTATACGAAAAAGTTTCTTGAAAAGGTATGAAAAAAATATTCAAAAATATTTTAATAAAAACGAACTGATTTGAACGACGTCACTAGTTCATATGAATCAACCAATGATAAGAGAGTTGTGGGAGATTTCCGGTTTGGTTGCGGTTTGAGAGAACTTGAGACGCCATAGTAATTTGAAAAATACAAAACTTTAAAAAATCATAGCGCTGATCATACGATACATAAAAAAATGATTTTTTTACACTGTAAAATTAAACCATTTATTTTATGTATCGTTATCAGCGCTAAGATTTTTTAAAGTTTTGTATTTTGAAATTACTTCGCGTGTGACGACTCAAGTTCTCTTCCCTTTCTACTTGATAAGTTATGCTGATTGGTCAGTTGACCTACCGTAAACCGAAAATCTATTACAACTCTCTTATCATTGGTTGATTCGGAAGACCTACTGACGTCACGCAAAGTTGTTTGTTTTCATTAAAATCATTTTTTTATTTTTTCATACATTTTCTTGCTCTATATTTTACAGCGCGTAAGACTACATTTTTTAAATCCACTTTCTCGTAGGGCTGAACTTCCTCGTTCCGTTTCCAAGCAATATAGTTTTTCTCTTCAACGGCACTACGAATTGCAACATTAAAAGTATCCCAACACGTCTTGCAGCTACAGAGCGCTCGGACGTTTGGAATCCCAGTTCCTTGTTTCCAACTATGACAAAATTTTAATACGGTTAGGAACTAGATTACAGCACGTCTTGCGGCTACGGAGCGCATGGATGGTATGAAATCTTGCTCCCGATAACATAATTTAAAATTTGACGTTTCAGTTTTTTTTATTGTTTGATGTTAAAAACCAGTTTACCGTCAAATAATTTACAAGAATTGAGACGGTAAAAATTGTACACAAAATTGCACTAGGAATCATACAAGACGATGGCATGGCATTAACTAAAAATGCTGACATACACAAATATCACACGCAGACAACGACAACACTACCACATTAAACAAGCAAAGACAAACGTAGGGCTTCACTTACCTTACCACTTGAAAAATTATACTGCAGACAATTTTTAAATCAACCTGAAAAAGCACATGATGACTACACTTACCAGAATAAAGAATAGTCCAGAAACCGCATACGCACATCAAACAGAAGGCGACTCAACTACTCATAAATGAGTAGGTTTACGTTTTGACCCATTAGTGTCTTTGTAGACGTCGCTCAGTACGCATCTCCTGGTTTGAACTCAACTATGCCGTGTTGTGTATTTTTAAAGTTTAGAAATACTGCTAGGATCTTAAAGAAACAGGATGCAATCACATTTCATCTGTAATTTGCAAATGAATGTGTATATAACAAATGCATTACGTAAAAATTGAATTATTTTCCATCTGTCAGATTGTCGAGGAAACAAAATGGAAATTTCGTTAGTGTTGCCAGGGTAGTAAATTTGTTTACCCTACGTTGCTCATCTAATGCAAGAACTAATGAAAATTAGACCTCAGATTAAACAACGCCGTGGGGGACATTTGAACGACATTATCTTTAAAACATCAAATATTATTTAACATGATATAAAAATATCCGTTTTATGTCAAATAAAATTTGTTTTATATTTTAAGTTAAAAGTTCATCAATTCAATTACTCTTATTAAATGACCCTTTTACTTATCTACTCTGTTGTGTCAATCAATGTTTCCGCGTGCACAATAAAATTTTAGAGAAATCAACACATTACTTTTTTTTACCTTACATTTGTGTTATGTTTTTTTTCCCCATCAAGCAACATTACCCGGCAACTTCACAAATGCGAGCGGCGAAAGTAAGGCGGAGTGGGGGAATTATTGGACACAGTCCGATGTATTCAAATATGATATTACGCTCCTTCTGGACTATTCTTAATTCTATGCTCTAGACGTTGTAATATTTCTTATGTCTCCCTAACGGGTTTTTAAAAATAATAAACAAATAAAAAAATAATAATATTTTATGCAGCTTCAGAGCGCATGGACGGTTGAAAATCTAGACCCTATTTAAAATCTTTTTATAGTTGATGTTTACACGCGGAAATAGATTAGCAAACTTCTTGCAGACGCAAAACGCATGGACGAATGGAATTTTAGCAATCTAAAAACAATTTCTATAAAAAAATAATATTGGGCAGAGTTATAAGACTGTCAATAAGTGTTCATGATAAAAGTAAACATTACACAACTTCATAAATAAAGCACTATTATTAGTGGCAGTAAGTCCGCCATATACGCATATCATCATATCTCTGTCCGCACCTGATCGTGCATTTGA
>NW_028278337.1:0-30668 GCF_059751315.1 Micrasema longulum
TCTTGGGACTAAAACTCCGTTGTGCAGCAGGATTATACGACACGAAACGTAAATATTTTAACATTTGATATTAGGTGTTCACGGATGTTACATTGCAATCGCGAATACGATAAACAACCACGGTGAAAATGTTTATCACGTCGCTTATTAGCACATCGATAGTTAAACTTATAATATTAGAAATCAAACACTGATTTGAGTCTATTGAACACTTTATATGAGGACATTCAATCCATCTAATCTTCAAATTCGTTTGAAAGTGCGCTAGCAAGGCGAAACAGTTGTCACAAAATTTTAGTTTTTATATTAGTAAAAATAAAATAAAGTGTTCAGTAGACTCAAATCAGTGTTTGATTTCTAATATAGTAAGCGTAAATATGGAGTTCTACAAAACAAACACCAAATCAATCAATCAATCAATCAAGTAATGGTAGTAGTAGTGATATATTAAGATTATTTCAATAAATTTACGGTCTCTGTTGACATATGTTTTTAGCAACAAAATGGCATAAAATGACTTATAAATGTTCTTCGAGTTAGGGATTCCATTTATATTGTCCTCAGGACTCGGGACTCGGGACTCGGGACTCGGGACTCGGGACTCGGGACTCGGGACTCGGGACTCGGGACTCGGGACTCGGGACTCGGGACTTGGGACTCGGGACCGGACAGTAGGAGAAACCCGGAGAGCAGAATGTAACAGGAGGCTCCGGCCGCCTAGACATCGATAGTTATTTGTGATTGGGCTACTGGGTTCTTTAACACGCTCGAACTTAGCGATAGTGAAACAACTGCCGAGAACCTTAAACCAGTCATAAACCAGTGGCAAACCGTGATTTATTTTATAGGTAAACTATTAAAAATGTTCATTAATTTGTACTACATATAAGTACTTACATAACATGTAAGTAATGTAATTATAAATGTCAATTTTTTTGTAATTCTGTGAAAATCAACTCAAACAACAATTATTATTAACCACGCGATAAACGTAGCTTTATTCTACACTATTTTAATAAAATACTTGCACAAAAGTTTATTAACAAATACCACAATGACATTCCGCAGATATTTCCATTATGATCTGTCATTGACAGTACTGTCAAGACTTGAGCACTGGCCGATTTCTTTTAAAATGAATAATGCCTAAAACGGCCACTGCGAACGCCGCCTGTCCTATGTGATACATAATATGTCAACGGTATCCCATCAAAGAAAAATAGTCCTTCGGAAATAATGTTCGAAATACTAGTTTCCAAATAGAGAATCTTCTAAAAATATTTGTAATCTGCAAGTTTGTTTTAGTACTAAAAAAGCCGACTTGGGTTAAAGACGAAAAATACAGTGTACTTTTTTTGTATGGAAGAATAAACTGAGGTAATCGGCTAGTTTCATCGTTCTGTAAGAATGGGCTGGGCGCGCTTCCTATATATTTTTTTGTAGAAAGATATAAACGGTGATTTATAATAAATTACAATTATTTTTTTCCCCCATAAACATGGTTGCTATAAATTATTATTATTAAAAGTCAATTATAATGGTAAGCTGTGCATAATCGCTTACTTTGACGATTCGCCCCTGTCATAAACCCTGTAAGATTTTAAGAAGAACTTACTATGATATTCCCCTCTCAAAAATATTTTCTCTCTCTGTTGCAATAAATTTCGATCTTGTTAACTACTCCTTGGGGAGTGGAACATTTTCTAATTGGCCGCATCTTTTGTTAACACACTTTCCCGAGAAAACTAAATGCTAATTCTGAATGACAAGACATCTACAACTTCCGACAGGGGAAGTTCCATTGTTCCGGCTGAGATTTAGTGCTGTATTTGTTTCCTTTCTCGTCTTCACATATCGCGTACTGTTTCCCATAGTTCTGTTTCCAGAACCTTTGTACGAATCAAAAGACATTAAAAGACTAAATAGATACACGCAATTATGTTTCCATTGCTATTCATTGTCAGGGCCCCGATTACAGTGAGAAATAAACAGAATCATCTTCAATGACGAAGTTCGGTGGTTTTTTAAATGATTTTTGAATTATTTGTTAATAAGACTATCAATTGAAAGGCCAATAGGGAAATACCAGTTTTTTAAAAACATTTTTACAGTAATAAAGGTCTATTAAATACTGTCGAGTAAAGATATAAGTCACTGCACAACTCTGCTCCGGAATATCTAAGGGAACTATGCATTCCAGATGAACTAGCTGACAGGCGTCTTACGCTTAGATCAGCGACGTCTACGGCGAGAGGAAAAGTTATTATACCTCTACGCAAACAGCGCACTAAATTTAGGGAACGCGCATTTGCGGTCGCAGGCCCTATGGCATGGAATGCTCTCCCAGCAGAGGTGCGAGGCTGTAAAAGTGAAGTGATGTTTCGGAAAAAACTTAAAACCCACTTTTTCTCTAAATCATTAGAATAAATCCGTAGCATGTGTCAACAAAATAAATAGTTTTAATTAAATTACAAATTTAAAAGCATCAATATTTTTTTATTTTTTTTAAATTAAAGAATCACTATGTAAAGCGCCCTTGAGGTATTTTATTACGAAAATGGCGCTATATAAGTTATCCATAATAATAATAATACAGAAAAAAAAATTGCTAATTATTAGTAACATAAATAATTTTTTGCTAATTATTAGTTACAAATCCAAGAGTTACTAGATAATCCACCCTGATGCTGCTAATTTTTAAAAAAATTAATACAACCTTCGGTCAAAGAGGATTGGCCTACTACTCAGTTAAAGTGTACAATCTACGAGTACTTCCATTATCCAATTTAAACTTGGAATTTAAAAATATTTTTTATGCTACTGATAAGTAGCAAAAATTTTTTTTTACTGGATAGTATTACATACGCCCTTTCTATTACATAGGAAATTTCCAGACTTTTCAAGAGTTCCGACTCTGATAATTAAAGTCCTGACCCGGATTACCGAAAACAATTAGGGCTGATCTAAAGGTCATAAAAAAGTAAATAATATATTGTTTTAAATTGATTATTACAATTAGAATTATCTTCTTTTTTCAAAAAAAGAGAATACAATTCTATTAAAAAAGGTTTCAATCAAAGTATTTCAATAAAAAAATAAAATAATTTAAGTAGAAATAAAGGAAAATGTCACAAAAATGTATGTGATTTAAAATGCTTTTATTTTCAAAAATCAAAAAAATAAAATTTGACCGCGGCCACTTTCGTGTTCAATTTATTATCTTCAAATTATTGTAACAAATTTTATTTCAATACTCAGACTTTATTGAGATTCCAGATACCTAAGTTCAGTATAAATTTGAAATGGCGTAATCTGCCGGGCTAAAAGTAATTATATTTTAGTTACATTAAACTTTTAAGTTTTTTTTAAACAGAATAGGACCTTTATAAAATATTGCTTTTATCTAATTCATGTTTTTTTTTTTTTTTTATTATTGCGCGATTTAAAAAAAACATTCGTTTAAAATGGCAAAATCGTATGATTTCCCAATTTTGCGTTCGTTTTACCAGACTACAGCCTTAACGAAAAGCGGACTGTAGCGAAAAAACGAATTTCATTCAGTTTTGTAAGAGGTTGGAAATATTTGATGAAAGGAAAGGAGCACGGAAATGGAACTACCTTTGATACGATGAAGATGTTCTTTGATAATGAAATCCACCATGAATTAAGTGACGATTTATGATAACTTTTACCACGACGCGCGACGATTCCAATAATTTTTATGCAATCTAATAATGTGTCAAAAATCTTGTTTGTTTTGTTCCAAACCTTCTAATTTTGAATGTCTTCTATCTCGACGTAAGGTAGGTACCATAAAGATGGGTCTAGGAAAGGATGGAAAAGAAAGGTAATTGGCCAGAAATAATATCGATAAATGCTGTTATATACTAAACACTAGCATCTTGAGACTCTCGATACTAATCGCAGAACTCAGTCCTCGTTCAGGGCAGCTGCCAACAGTCAGAATTGCTGCGATGATATCCAACCTCCACTGAAGAAACGAACGATAAGAAGAAGAACGTAAGCCAAAGACTAACCTCATTGTAATAATGGCGGCTATCACGATTTGGGGATTAAAAACAGAAATTCGCCGATGAATATAAAAAGTCTTTGTATCTTTTGCCACGAAACCAGTGACAAATGTTCCATTGCACCAATTATAATAAGCTGCTGAACCGATATAAAAGATATCACCGACAATCTGCACGATTCTTCATTCAAAACTGTGAACTATAATTAGAACCATAAAAAAGTAGGTGTAAAATTATGTTGACTTTCACTTCTTCGGGGTATTTTTTCTAGAACATTCGTACAATAACACAAAACATTTTCGAGTCTTAAATCTAAAAGTCAATATGGCGTTTTGATCTGAACGAATTGATTTAAATGTCAATTCTTTTAAAATTTATTGAAGCTCGATAAAGTACGAGTATTATCACCAGTGATCGACCGAAATTTCGGCTGAAAATGTGGTCAATTAAGCCGGGATGTGATTCCGTGGTGGACAGGCCCGTTTCAAACGTATCGCGCCAATCCACCCGCGGCGGTAAAATTAGGGTAATCATTTATCATTTTCATATTTGGTTTTTATTTCTTTATTTATTTATTCATATTTTTCTCTTACAAACTACAATTAATAATAAAAATAATGTGACCTCACTGGGGTTATTCGTGCCGAGGACACTTAACAATATACTTTTTTTTTATGTTTTTACATTAGAGAATAAACAAAGAAGAATAACTTAATAGATCAGAAGATTTATTGATAAGGACTCCTGCAAAACTATTTACAAAGCAATTATTGAACCACACGTTAACTACTGTAGTAGCATTTTATTTTTATCAAACAAAGAAAACATAGATAAACTAACTGTTTTACAAAATAAAGCCTTTAGAATCATTTTGAAAAAAAACAGATATACGAGGGTAAAGTCGATGGTAAATGAAATGAAATTATTAACATATAAACAAAGAATATTTTACAATACAATGATATTTGTTCATAAAATTATAAACTCTAATAAAAAAACAGAATTTTGGAAAAAAAATGATCGGAACCAGCATGAACACAATCACAATACTAGAGAAAAGAACAAAATTAGACTTTCATTTAGGAAAAAGGCAAAGTCACAAAATTCAATTTTATTTAAAGCAATTAAAAAGTATTACGAAATGGAAAAAAATATTTATGAAGAAAAAAACATATCAAAATTTAAAATAATGGTCAAGACATATGTGATAAACAATTTATAAATTAAATATATTTGCAATGTTATTATTAGAACACACATAACAATATGTATGATATGTGTGCCCTATTTTAAGATTTAAATAATAAATAATAATAATAAACAGAGATAATTAACAAAATATTCACAGTTTTAAAAACTAGGTATATATGTACATACATACTATTAATATTACAAAACGCACAATGAAAATAATAAAAACCTAACATGAGCTATACACTTGTGGAGCGGTTGATTCAATATTGGTTTGGGCGGATGAGACAATCCATTTTACTTTTACCTAGCTCCACTATCCATTTTTTATAGCCTTTTAAACATTTTCTCGTTACCAATTGTCTTAATAGATAGTGGAAGTAGGTTATACATTTTAATTGAATAATAATCAAAATCCCTTTGTCCGAAAGTGTTATTAGTTTGTATTTGTGTTGAGGATCTAGTTTTATTTATTTAGTTTCTGCTCGCGGGTGATTATTTAGCTGAAGGAAATTGAGTGGAGATTAGTCGAACTCGTGATGAGTTGGTTCGTGCGTTTACCTGCTAATAAATTAAAAAAATAATTATTACACGATAAGTCAATCCACCCCACGATCGGGCCGAGTGGATTTTTGCTGTGGTGTGGCTTCAATAAATATAGGGGTCCAAATATATATTAAACAAACAAAAAAGATTTGTAACAATAACCCATTTTGCAAAACACGAGTTCTGTAGCTAAATAATTGGGTTCATAATAACATTTTGTGCTCTCCTGAAAAGTTACGCTTTTGCAGCTATACTCTTTCGTCCGCCCATTAATATGTGTGTAATTACTTTTATCTTGAATCGAACCTTGAAATGCAATTTTATAATAAGTAAAGCTTGATTAAAATGTCCGCTATCATGTTCGCGGTTGTACATACATGGGTCGGTCGCAAATGGCTAATGCCCGGATTCGTTGACCCCGGGAATCGAACCGTGGACCGAAACCCGTTTGTTTGCGCGTGAGACCAGATATGATTATATTATGTTGCGTGAGTTAAGAATTTAGAAGCGGATAATCCTGCGGCCGGCACTCAAAGGTGACAAAATATACTTATATGGCCGGGTCCCATAAAATGGAGACATGCCATTGAAAATATAATGAACGCGTTTCCTTCTCTGTTAGTTCAGTACGTATGCAGTTCTAATAATTTAACATTTACATATATGCCTCATTGTGAATATGACACTGCTCCTAAGTGTAAATTGCAGCACATATACATTTGTGTTCAAATTTATTTATTTAAACAATTTATGTACATAAACAGGGCGGGCATATTGCCTTAGGGCAATTTCTTCCTACCTACCCAAACCGATCAATTTGACCGAGAAAATCAGTGGTATATGAACATATCGTTGTTTTGTTAATAATTTTTTTATACAACCTAAATTGATAAAAAATTTACTTAATATCTACACTATACTATTTATTTAAGGTATTTCATAACACACAAGTTCAAAGCATCTTAAGAACTAATAAAAACTTTAAATAACATTACATTTTTTTGTCAAAACTTTTCAATAACATATTTTTTCAAATTAATTAGAAATATTTCGATCTTTTATATTTCCTTTATTACTTCAGGTAACTCATTGTACAGCTTCAGTCCCCTGTACAATGAGTTTTGAGATTCTGTTTTTCTCCTCATTGGTAATCTTATCCGATTTTTATTCCTTGTTTCATATGTATGACATTGTTGGTTAAATGTTATTATTGTTTTTATTTTATTAATCCCCTTAATTATTTTATGTATAAAAATTGCAACATTATATTTTATTTGCTGCTTTACTGTGAGCAAGCCAATATCTCTGTGCATTATTTCTACATTGGAATAGATATTTCTTTAGAGTATAATCCTCATCGCCTTACTTTAAAGAATTTGTATATTTTTAATTTCTCCTTCATTACATAAAAAAATAGAAGAACAGTAATTTATGTGTGGACATATGATTGTTTTATACATAAGAACACTACTTTTTACATCTATTACATTTCGCAATCTTCCCATAAATGTTTTTTTTTTTTTGTTGAAAACTGAGGAGAGGAGAGTAAAGAGAAAGGAAAGAGAAAGGAAAAAGGAAAAACTGAATTATTCAGGAAGTGACATTTCATGCGTGATTTGAATGTAAATAAAGAAGGGGCGTCTCTGACATTAGTGGGCAGATTATTCCATAATCGAGCAGTTACTACTGTGAAAGAGGGAGCAAAAAAAAATGAGCTGTAAATGGGTATTGAAAGGGTTCTCTCGTAACTAGAACGAAGAGTTGGCCCATACAGTGATAAAAGTTGGAACAGCTCTCAGATAAACAGGCGAAGTGGAATTATTTTTAATATTGTGAAGAAGTATGGCCCGAAATTTATCATTTAAAAGAACCGCGCTCAAGATATTTGTATTTTCTTCTTCTTAAGGTTAGTAGGACTATAATACACATACAAAATACATGTTAATTTTTAAAGCGATCTGTTATGTGGTTTGTTTATGGCAGCATTGTAAACAAGTCGATCTTTGGTGTATTCTGCAAATTTTGATAAATTTTCTTCAAAAAGATCAACGCAAATCTGTCGCTAAAGGATGCCTTCTACGGATGATACAGCCGTTCAGAGCATTATTACGGGTGACGAGATGTGGATATATGAATATGACGCGGAAACAAGCCGACAATCTTTGAAGTGGCGCTTGCCAACTGGACCAAAACCCAAAAAACCATGCCAAAGTCGCTCAAAAATCAAGGATGTTGACTGTTTTCTTCGATTATCATGGTGGTGTACACTCGGAGTCCCTTCCAACGGGCCAGACGGTCTATAAGGAATACAATTTAGGCGTATTGAAGTGTTTAAGGGATAATATTCGTCGAAAAAGGCCAGATATATAGAAAGGTAACTCATAGTTTTTGCATCCCGATAAGACGCCGTTGCACACATTTCTCACACAGGTGGAAGAGTTGAATAAATGTAGATGTTTAAACTTAGACAGAATGGTGAATATATATATAGTTGGATAATTTATATAGCGCCATTTTTGTGAAAATCACCTCAAGGGCGCTGTACAATTAATAAATATCCCAGTACGTCTTGCAGCTACAGAGCGCATGGACGGTTGGGATTCTAGTTCCTCGTTTTCAATTAAGATCAATAAAAAAATATAACAGATAGGAGCTAGATTACAGGACGTCTTGCAGCTACAGAGCGCATAGGCAGTTAGAAATTTAGCCCCCATTTACACATTTTAAAAATTGACAAATAAATTTATTGTATTAATGATACTAAAAAAAATAAAAAAATAATATGTATAATAAAAAGGAGTAAGATTACAACACGTCTTGCAGCTACTAAGCGCATAGACGATTGGAATTCTAGACCCCATTTATAAAATTTAGGTATTTTCAAGTTGGTATATGAAAGCTAGATAACCAATCATCGTGCAGCTACAAAGCGCATGGACGAGTGGAATTCTAGCAAAGTTAGAATACTACACAGTGTGTAAAGTGGTCGCTTAAACCAGCTCTTATCGGGAGGCAGTTAGTATTATCCCTAGGGCATTCAATATACATTGCAACAATACTAACAAATCAATGATTTATGATTTTTGGTATTTCGAATATACCGCGTTATCTTTATTTTTATTATTTTTCTATCTAAGTATGTAAAGTATTAAAATCACAAAGTTATTATATAGAACATTTATAAAACAACTGTGTAATATGCATGGATATATTGTTATTATGTTATTTCATAATTTTGTAATAGAACACTGTATGTTAATTGTATTTATGTTTATGTTTATAAAGGGCATTTGTGCCGTGTATACACTAATAATAATAATAATAATGCCGCGTTGTCCCCCCCACTATCCCACCTGAGACATTATTCCAATTCATGAAGGTACTGGACATTAGTCATTTTTTAAAAAGAGTCATTGAGACATTTCTGGTCATGTAATTACAAAATTAGATCTCAGCATAAAGCTCGTCCGAGGTTTTCCTGTAATTTGTATTATTTAATTCCAAAAAGAGTACGACGTTTGCTCAGAGGAGTTTGAACATATTAAGTACTCCAAAACGAAAGCCATTTTCAGGAGGACTGTACAAGTCTGGATTTTGTCTAAGGGAAGAGACCATTGCAGGAGACTGCTGCGAGATATTGCATAGATTTATATTTTACTAAGCGTGTTATCCAGATGCCCTTTGAAATATATGTATGTTCACATTCTATCACTTCTTCACAATATTTTAAATAATCTCACTTCGCCGGTTTATCTGAGAGAGCTCATCCAACCTCTTTCACAACACGGACTATCTCTTCGTTCTAGTAACGAGAGAACCCCTTTAATACCCTGTAATCGCTCTAATTTTCTTGCCTCCTCTTTCACAGTAGTAGCCGCTCGATTGTGGAATAATCTACCCACTAATATTAGAGACGCCTCTTCTTTTTTTACATTTAAGTCAAGATTGAAATGTCACTATCTAAATATTTAAATTGTTCCTTTATCCTTCTTCTTTCCTTCCCATCCCCTCTCCTCTCTTCATAGTATAGTGTTAATTTATATATATATATATTTATATATTTTTTTGTTAATCTTTGCTTTTCATTTTTGTATAAAATTGTAAGATTAAATATGTCCATGTATTTATAATTTTCTCAAACTGAACGGTTTGGGTAGGTAGGAAGAAATTGCCTTAAGGCAATATGCCCGCCCCTATAAGTATATTTATTGTAAATGTATTTAAAGTGTCAAACAAATAAATAAAGATGTTTATGTAATCATATTTAATATTTATTTTAGCTATCATTTAATTATGTACGTGCTTCCACTTTCCACTATGGTGTGTCCCAACTCAACACAGGACCCTTGGCCTCTTAGAGTTTGGAATACGTTATTATTGTATGTTTTGTAATATGTATGTATCTGTAAGAATGAAATAAATAATGACAGTTCAAAAGTCCATATTCTCTTCTCTAAATTGTTTTCCATATCTGTTGCAATACGTTAATTAATTTTTATGTTCTCTGGGAGATTGCTTAAAATTAAAATTTGTTATTTTCCATTCAAGAGTTTTAGAGAATCTTTAATTGGTACAATGAAAATCGTATACACTTCCCGTTTTAACTGGGTCATTAATCACCAGATAAACTCAACCTGTACCGTCTTCACGACGAGGTAACTACCAGCGATACCAATTATCCTACATCGACGTCACAGCAATATTAATTTCACGCACATACTTCATCATAGCTGTTTACAAGAGTGGATGACCACACACCAGTCACACCACACCTAAATGAGTCTCACCTCTGACTCAGACCAACAAGTCCAATGTTTGTTGAACGACAGACGTCGAAGAATAACGCAATAATTCGACTGTAATCCTTCGTTTGTCATTGTCAACATGACCGGATAAAAAGGCCAAGTTTCACCTACGTAAGCTTGACTGAAAACTAAATATAATTCATGAAGGATTTTCAAGCTATTATCTGGCAGTTGATTTTGACAAGTGTTCAACGGGTGCATTGGGTCTGTCTACCTGAATGTACGAAAAATTACGTCACACAATGTGCGAATCCTCATTTGAGGTGAGTGTGATGGAAATTTCGAATGACTGAAAGTGGATTGGATTCCTGTATCTCAATCACAAATAACTATCGACGTGCTTAAGAACATGCCAAGCATTTGAGCGATCACAATGAACAAGTCGGTTTGTTTTTTGTTTTCCTCGTAAATAAATACAGTTCACTCGCGGAAAATCGGCGTTTACTATAAAAAATAAAACAATATATTTAATTTGCAAATTAGTCAGGAGTATCTATTACAAAAAAGTGACAATTAAATTACAATTACTATGGCGACTACTTTTCTTAACATTTGGCTTACCAACCGCCGCCGCCGGCTAAATGCAATAAATGACATGATAAATAATAAAAAAAAATACCAGTTTTGGAATATTTTCCCTATTTACTCCGGTGAAAATCCAATATGTGATTGCGAGCAGAATTATACGTTCGAAACGTAAATATGTTGACATTTAATATTAGGTGTTCACGGATGTTACATGGTGATCGCGAATACGATAAACAACCATGGTGAGAAATTGTTATCACGTCGCTTATTAGCACGTCGATAGTTATTTGTGATTGAGCTACTGGAGTGATTAATGAGCAGGGTCGCGATTTCACTACTTCATCGGTACATATCTTAAAGTAAAATCGATATTTAATTTGAATGAAATTAGTATTTGAAGCACTTACTTTATAGTTATTTATTATAGTAAAATAAATATAAAACAACTTTGTTTTTAACCAGTAATTTTTTTTTCTTCCGACCGGTTTCAAACGTTTACAATTTTCTTTATGGTATAATTAACTAATAAATTCGAACCTATTTTATTTTAACAGTGATTACTAAATTTTACATCGATATATATGGAGCTAATAAGTCAAGTCCTTTTGTCACGTTGTTCATTTAATGATGGGAAGTGTGAAGTGAGATGGATACCATCTTTAAAACTAGACAAGAGTGGACTAAAGGAAGAATGGTTTATTTGGATATATAAACTATTTTTTCTTATTATAAATAGCTTTTTTAATTTCTAAGATTTCCGAGTTGTCTAATTTTTTTTAATTTTTATAATGAATAACTACAAAGTTAGTGCTTCAAATATATACAGACGTGTTCTTTAAGCCCTGTCACATCCGAAACCACGATGATCAGTATGGGCAAGAAGACATATAAGCATATTCAAAAAAATATTTAGCACAAAGAAAAATTCTAAAAATAAAATATTAAAAAAAACAAATGGTTGCTTACTTCTGCAGGGAAGAAGTGAAGGGAGCGCGGCGCAATATCAGACTCCCCCCTTCCCCCTTCTTGTTTCACCCCCGCAGAAGTAAGCAACCATTTGCTTTATTTGATATTTTATTTTTTAAAATTTTATTCGTTCTAAAACAATATTTTAACGTGCCAATATGTCTTCTTGCTCATACTGATCATCGTGGTTTCGGATGTGACAGGGTTTAAAGAACACCCTGTATATATGATAATTTTCATTTAAACCTTATTGCGACCTTAAGCATTGAATTGACCAAACCGTTTTCGCTTTTGTCCGTTTTTTAAACTGTTTTACAGATCATTTGACGTAATCATCATAATATATGAAACAAAGTATATTTGCATGCAAAAAATAAAAATCTCTAAATTTCTTTCTTCTCTACCACAGCAATAAAATAAATAGTAGTAATCACTGTTAAAATAAAATAGGATAAAATTCATCGGTTAATTATACCTTGATCAAGAAGCTTGTGCAGCTTTGAAACCGGTCGGTAGAGAAAAAAAAGTGGTTAAAAACAAAGTGGTTTTATATTTTAATTGTATAAAATTTCTTAATATTGTTTTTTATTTACTATTTTTTTCTCATGTATCTCTATAATAATGTATAAACTTAAGTGTATTTATATGTATGCGCATGTATGTGTATGTATATTTATGTACATGCATGTATGTATAAATGTGTGTGTATGTATGCATATGTATGTGTATGTATGTGTGTATGTTTTCATAGGTAAATTTATTAAATATTTTTCTATGTACCCATATACTTATGTTGGTACATTTCCTTATTTTTACTTGTTATTGTATATTTTACTTTTTCTTATGTTGTCTTTAATTTTAACTAAATTTACATACTTATGTTTCACTGCTGCACTTGAATGTAATTTCTAATATATGTAAAAGCCCGTAGGGCGTGTAAATGAATAAATAAATATTTATTTTATGAAAATCATCATGTTTGATTGCACGTGTTCATATTTATTTGACGTTTTATCATCAGTGTGGCCATATATGAAGCCAAGTTTAAAAGTATGCCAGAAATAAAAAACGCAAAATTAATCACTTTTATCTGGCGTATTTTGTACGAGATATGTAAATATGATATTTTGTATGTAGATATGTATGAGCAGAATTAGATTAGAATTTCTTCTTCATTCCCTTTACGCACCTAATGCTGCATACGGCACTGCACTGGTACACCATCGCAGCGTATCTTGATCATTTTTCTTACATGAAGATAAGATGATCAGTCTTACGCTTCAGGAGCCAGTCCAGGGATTATGAAATATTTAAGCGTAAAAACACCTTATCAAATAAATATTTTAACAACCATATCGGGAATCGATCCCGAGACCTCTTGCGTGGCGGGTAAACACTCTGACCGCTGCACCACGAAGCCGATTAGAATTTAGTGAATACATATAATTGGATGGCAGACCCTACTATGTATACATTTTTTAAAATTTGTACTTTTATTCATTGAACCTGTACATCTGTTTGTATAAGAAATAAATAAAATAAAATATAAATAAAAAACAAAATAAATGTAAATACGCGACATAAAAGTGTTTTCTACGGTAGGAGTTCAGAATAGCACCGCTGGGCTGGTATTATGAACGCTTTTATAGCGCGTGTTAAGTACGTAAATACGCGCTAAACCGCGTTTTAAAACCGTTCGGAACACTGGTGTGAAAACGGCCGTTAGTTTCTCAATTCGACAAATGATTACTACGATACACACACTTTCGCTTCAATCTGAAACCGCTCTAATTCTGCTTCATCGACAGGCCTCGCCTTGTAAATTGGAAATAGTTGACAATCAAAACACTAATTTAATTCAATCAGTTGTGCCACACATTTCGATTCAACGCTGACGCTGGTCGCAACAACAACGCGCTGGGGCTGGGTATTGGGTAATCTATCAAATTTATTACTATGCATATCATGATAAATTGAAACTGGTAAATGATCTAAAGTTTATATTTGAAGCACTAACTTTGTGGTTATTCATTATAATAAAATAAATAGAACAACTTTGTTTTTTAACCACTAATTTTTTATTTTTCACCGACCGGTTTCAAAGCAAACAAGCTTCTTTGTCAAGGTTTACGTAACTAACTAGTTACGTTACGTAAACCTTGACAAAGAAGCTTGTTTGCTTAAATTATACTTGCTTAAATAACTACTAACTAGTTACGTAAACCTTGACAAAGAAGCTTGTTTGCTTTGAAACCGGTCAGTGGAAAAAATAAAAAAATAGTGATTAAAAACAAAGTTGTTTAATTTATTTTATTAAAAAACATTTAAATTTATTGCAACAGGGACGGAAAACATTTTTGAGAAGGGAATATGGGAGTCAAGGCATTCACAGGGCTTATGACCTGTCATTGGCTGGTTAAAGTGGCCACTTTACACACTGTGCAAAATTACACACTGTGTAACATTACACACTGTGTAACATTGTAACTTCACAAAACTCAACAGATGGAAGAGTTGAGATAATGTGGATGTTCAAACCTAGGCAGAATGGTGAATGTTACACAGTGTGTAAAGTGGCCACTTAAACCAGCCAATGACAGGTCATAAGCCCTTTAAATGCCTAGACTCCCATATTCCTTTCTCAAAAATGTTTTCCGTCCCTGTTGCAATAAATTTAAATATGAAAAACTCCCTAGGGAGCAAATCCAGCCAGTCTGCAAGCATTTGGACATACTCAAAATATTGTTGAAAGAACATTTAGTTTAATTTATTATTATTACTAACTTTTACCTCCAGCTTCGCTCACAAAAAATATTTACGCAATTAATTAGTTGTATTGTTTATCAATAAGAGTTTTCTCGACGGAATGATATATTTTATCGGAATTGAAAGTAGTTTAGTCTTTAAACTATCGCTATGTAAGAAATACGATGATCCGTTGGTCTAAGGTAACGTGGCAGCGTTATTCTAGCTGGCTGGCGATGGGGTCTCCTGGAGGCATCTGGTAATGTCCACATGCTCCACTTAGGAGCGGATGTAGAAAAGAAGAAGAAGAAGAAATACTTATGTTGAAGTTAAAGAGTACATATTTAAAAAAAGACTAAAATTCCATGTTCTCAGTATTACTGATAATCCAAGCGAAGACAGCGAACGTAAAGCACGATTAACCACAACAATGCATACATGATCACCTAGCGCGCAGTACCGAACCGAGGCATGATACCTCGGAAAAGAAAACAAGAAAAGCGACAAGGTTAAATATTCAACCTAGTCGTGTGGGCGAAGGTGCAAACTATTTCCAAGTGGATATTTATGGCAACACAAAAGGCCATAAATATTTTAATGTAAAAATCGTGACAAGTTACGTGCAAGTTACATACGCGAATCGTATGACCGAAGTGAAGGTCACCCGACAATAAATGCGCGTTTCGAAGCCATTTTGTTAGAACCGGTGACAAATTGCTAATTACAGCTGATGAATGTGGATTACGCGTAAAATCAAAAGAAAAATATTCAGAAATACGTACGCGTGCAGGTATCGTTAAAATCTGTCTAGTATTTATCCTACGTGACCGTAATGCAGTTCTGCGTGTGAAATAAAACCAGAACCCTGGACGAGTGTTTTCGACTCGATGGCTGCTCTCGGATAAAAATCGAGTGGAGGTAAGTCCCCCCTCGTTGTGCAGTGATTCGCCTACCGTTCTTGAGGTCCAGGGTTCGATTTCTTAAAGTGTGAGAGTGAAATATTGATTTTAAAGAATGTTTGAACTGCAAACTTAATGGAACGTAGTTATACAGAAAGCAGCCAGCCATAGAAAAGTGAAACTGAGATAATAGCACTTGTGTGAAAAGGGTGAATAATTGAATCTACACAACAGTTGGAATGATTTTGACTTTTGGCAAATGATAAACAATGAATACACTAGTTTTTTGATGTTACAAACAAGAATCGAATTACATATTTGACCTGTTTTTATGATTTTTAAAATACCGTAACATTATTCTAGTGCTGTGGGTGTTTTCTGCAAATTGAGAAATGCCGATTTTGTGATCGATACTATTTTCAAGAGGTGATTATAACAGTTTTTTGTACGAAAGCGACCTGGCAGTTTTTAGCAGAACATATAATAGACCTCACTGCATCCGATAACACCATTTTTTTTTTTTTTTTTAATTGTGGACTGTGTGGCTGCTTTCTGCATAACTACGTTCAATTGTTCCTGGACTAAGTAAGACTGATCACCTTACCTTCATGTGATGATGTTAAAAACATCCTCCATTAGGTTTATCAATGCAGTGCCCTGAGCACAATCAGGTGAGGACAGGGGAACTATGATGATGACGTGACTACGGTGAGCCTCTTTATATAATGATTTAAAAATCTAGAATGTGGCTCTCGTTGACTTCATACCATACCCTTATATAAATGTAAAATAATGAAATTCAAATATAGATAATATTTAAATTAATAAATGCATTACCAGCAGGGTCGAGAAAGTCGTCTTTGTCCAAATGGTGGTCCCGATCTGTTTGGAATCCGTATGCGGGAAGCCAGGGGTGGCTGCCAGGAGGGTCCGGCCACTCGGAGAAGCTGAGCTCCTCCATATCGTCTCCCATGTTGTCCTGAAGAAGAAACAAAACCACAATCAATCGATTGAACACATCTCTATTGTTTTCTTTCATTGCTTTCAATTATGATAATCTTCCCAATGAACTAAAAACTATTAAAAATAATATATTTCAAGTAAGTCTAAAGAAATTTTTTGAACACGTGAAAAAACTACATTAAATTTTAATTAGTATGAATGTATTATTGTTTTATGTTTTTCATTTATATATCCTAGGTTTTTTTTTTTTCTCATGTACTCGTATTTAAAATTATATAAACTCCTATAAATAAGACTACAACAGTGTAAGTCACTCTCCAAGCACAAGAGTTAGTCTCATTTTTTGGAGAGTTACTAACTAACTAACTAACTAACTAACCATCACGCCATTTCCCCGGAGGGGTAGGCAGAGAGGATAGAACGCCACACCACTCTGTCCTGGCACACTTCCTTTGCTTCCTTCACATTCATACATCTTCTCATGCACGCACGTCGATTATTCCGACTTTTCACATGACCACTTTCAAGAATTTGTTGTACTTGATCATGCCATGTCTTTCTCGGCCTTCCTCGACTTCTACAACCAGACGCATTCGCATCATAAATCTTTTTAGCCGTTCTTTCATCATTCATTCGCTCCACATGACCGAACCATCGCAAAAGACCTTTCTTAATTTTGTCGATAATGCTTAACTCAGCCTTGCATTCTGCTCTAATTTCGACATTAGGGCACCTATCATGTGTTAAAGTAGATATGTATAGAATTTAAAAAAAACATGTACCCTTTAAGAAATTTATTAATAATAAAAAAAAATTAAAACATACCACATAAAAATATAACAAACACCATTCTATGTGAGTATTAATAAAAAAGATACAAGTCGTTAAAATACACCGTTTTCAGGGCCATAGCGCGAAACATCAGAGGTATATTTTTTATGATATACCTTTAAAAACATCCTAATGATTTTTTTGGAAAACCGTTTTTTTTTTTCAAAAGAGATTAAAAACGTACCAGGGAAGCGGCTAGGTAATGACTCGCCTACAGTCTGTATTGAATGCCGCAACGAGACTTATTTTTGGAATCTCTAAGTTCAGTCATATCACTCCACTACTTCGGGAATTGCACTGGCTACGTTTTCCACAGAGGGTGGAATACAAACTCTGTTGGCTTATGTATAAGTCACTGCACAACTCTGCTTCAGAATATCTAAGGGAACTCAGCATTCCAGATGAACTAGCTGATAGACGTCTTACGCTTAGATCAGCTACATCTACGTCGAAAGGAAAAGTTATTATACCTTTACGCAAACAGCGCACTTAATTCGGCGAACGTGCATTTGCGGTCGCAGGCCCTACGGCATGGAATGCTCTCCCAGCAGAAGTCCGAAACTGTAAGAGTATGTTTTGGAAGAAACTTAAAACCCACTTGTTCCCTAAATCATTTAAATAAATTCTTAGCATGTGGTGGAAAAGTAATATGAAAAAATACATTATTTTTCTTAAATTAAAAAGTTAAAATTAAATTTATATCTTTATATAATCACTTTGCAAAGCGCCCTTGAGGTATTATGTTACGAAAATAGCGCTATATAAGTTATCTATAATAATAATTATTATTATAATGGAGGTGTAAGGGCTGTGGAAGGGATGCTAGTCCGATACATTAAGGATTGTCTCGATTTTCTAATATTTTTTTATTTTTTTTAAACTAGTGTTTTGAATAAAAATCATTGCAATTGTTTTTTATTTGCCATGAGGAATTTTCTTTTGAAGTTTTCGCATTTTTCTTCGCGGTTTTTTTCGCGGTTTTCGCGGTCGCCCTAAAACACCGTGCATAACTAAGCATAATATTATCGTATGCCCTTACTTTCTGTTTAGAGCTTGATTTATTTACTTTCTTCGTATGGGATAAATGAAAAAGTAAAATGTTTAAAAAAAAACGTAAAATGTTTCCCTCGGTACGAGACCTCTGTATTTTTAATAATAATAAAAAAATACACGAGCAAAATATGTTTAAATCTTTTTTATTTATATCCCTACAGAGATGAGGTAGAATTTTTTTTTTTTTTTCAAATTCAGGATTATGGATATTCGAGCGTTTACAGGGCTTATGACCTGTCATTGGCTGGGTTAAGTGGCCACTTTAAGTACTACAACATTCCCCATTCCGCTTATTAGTGAATATCCACACAGATAACATTTTTGATTTTTGTATATATCTTACTAAACGAGAAACCATTCACAAGCGAGTTGGAGCGCCATCTATAAATCTGTTGTATTTGGGAGGCGGCTCCAAGCGGGCTGTAAACAAATGGACATTATTATCGAGAAAGTTGTTCAGAGAAGCACGTTGAACCTGATGGCCTACGCCTGACCGAAGAAAAGAAAAGAATATTAATTAAGCGCACTCGTAGATTCCATTTACGGGAAAAAACCCACTTTATTACTAACTGGATCCGTCTCGAGACTTTACTTCTTTTGATACACATTATTAAAATAAGCGGCTAATCTAAAGAACTCTGTAGAGTGATTAAATTGTACGAGAATAAGTATTATTTTCTACTTTCGCCTTTCTATATATTCGTACATTTACGTAATTGTTTTAAATATATAGAAAAAAATAATAATGCTATATTCTGAATTGATCTTGTTGATTATATATTAAGTTAAATGGTAGCAAACACTGTTTATTTGTATTGAATTTGGTTACAAAAATACGAGGGTCATTCGTAAAGCAGTACCCGTTTGGAAACATAAAAAATCTAGTATTTATTTATTTATATTTTTACATTGTTTGTATTCTTTTTTTTATACGGAAAAGTGTTCCCCCGCTGCGGTGTCCCGTGCCGAGCGAAACATTTTACAAAATGTGAAACATGCCTAAGATTAGTTATTTAACAAAGTTAACATAAAAATAACAATAGAAAAAAACGTAATTAATCCAATTAACCTAATTATCATTAACATAATAAACAATAAAAAAACAAAAATATTCATAAAAAACATAACCAATTTATATAGACCAATTTAAAAAAATTCATAAACAGTGCATACATTTTACCTATTTGGCTTGATCCACTTATCGATCCGTGCGCAACCCACCTCCACTATCCATTTCTTAATAGCAATTTTATATTGTGAGAACTTACTAAGTGTCCTTATGGATAATGGAAGTAGATTGTACACTTTAACTGAGTAGTAGGTCAATCCTCTTTGACCGAAGGTTGTGTTTATTTTTTTATTTTTTTGCAGCATCAGGGTGGAGTATCTAGTAACTCTTGTATTTGTAACGGAAGGTAAAGAATAATGTTTACGTGCGTATAGTAACAAAGTTTTTGCATAAAATTGTTTTAGGGGCATTCCATCGTCACGAGTGGGACATTTCCCTAGTTAATTGTCACATATGTATTAAAATTTTGAAACATATATGCAATTTATAATATTACTTTTTGAAGAAATCAACTTATTTTATCTCCAATCAATAATTTAGCAACAGAACATAAACCCTATTTTATTTCATTTGGAGATAATACTAAAACACTTTTCTGTCACGGGTGGGACAAAAAATAGACATCAATTTAGTTATAAGAAATGTTTGACAAAAACTCTGCGAATTTATTTCACATTTTTACTGAAGTTAGACATTTTTACATACATTAGATTCTTAGCTATATGGAGTAGACAAATACACTAAGATTAATTGCACAATTTAATAAAAAAACAGCTAATTTGTCCATGTCACGGGCGGGACAACGATTATCACAGGTGGGACGCGTGCGATTTTATTGACGAAAACTAAGATTTTTTTAACAATATGGAAGTTTCTTACTATGTTTTTATCTTCTTCAGATAAGGCATGCTTGGCAACTCTTTTCTTTTTAGACTCGTTGAGAGAAACATCACCAAAATTGTCACAAACATGTTTGCGGATAATCACTAATTTCTTGCCTGGACTAGAGGGAAGCGTTCTTTTTACCCTGCTTACAGCTTTTCCGAAGGTTTGCAGACAAGAGTATGACTCCAACAATGAGGATGATTGTTCATGTAAATGCAATGTACTTTGTGTAAGAAGTTTTTTTCTATGTCTATATTGTCTGTTTTTTTTCAGTTTCTTTACGTCGCCTTTCATTCAATAGACTACTACAAAGTTTTCTTTTTTTCTTCCTTTCCACGCATCTTTTCTCATCTCTCTCCTTCTCTAGCTGAAGGTGATTTTTTAAATGTTCAGGTCTCTCTTTTAATTTTTGCCTATATTTTCTCATTTGCTCGGCAGATGTTGTTTTACCCATCGTCCTGAAAGCTAAGTAATAAGCAAGCCTTAACAAACAAATAATAAACTATCAATAGCTTAAACAACAATGTAACTACGAGTATTAACGCTGAAGATGGTACCAACAAATTTCCATTTTGTTGTTAAATTAAAGCTCAGCGTTAAATAATGTAAGCATTAAAAGCCCGATTGTTCCACCCATGGCAAGTGTCCGACCCGTGACAGTCACGGGTGGGACATAATTTAAAATTTAAAAACTCTTAATTAACCGTATAGATAAGAAAAATAAAATTAGAAATGGCTTTGCTATGACATTCTACCTGTAGTCAACAAGTTTCAAACATAACATCAAAGTAAGTCAATGAGAATTGCAACTTTTATTAGTTTTTGTAACGGATGGGACAGGACTAATCATATGTAGTTCATTATATAATCTAAATCGAAATACTTACCTTACTTGAAATTCAATCACACTTGTTTAATAGAAGACACTTCGCGGTATTTATTTATCACAACAAACTCGTGAAATGACAAACATGGGGGGATTCTACAGTGCTGCCAACATGACTGATCTATGTAGGGTTCACGAAGGTTTCCACCCTAATAATTTACAATTGAGCATTTGCGAAACGAAAAATTCTTTTTATTTATTTTTTTAAAATTAAATGTTGAATTTAATGTTTTGGCTATTGATTTATTGAATAATCACATGATATTTTTAAACTTTTTTATTTTACACCAAGATTCACTTTCTCATGGAATACCCCTTTATAGATTTGACATTAAGATTTTCAAATATACCGAAGGAACTAGTTCTGATTGGGACTCTTAAGATAATTTTTATTAAAGCGTTTTGTGCAATTATTATTTGATTGATCAGTGTGTCATTTGCACATCCCCATCCAATTATCCCATATTCCCAAACTGATTGAGTGATTGCGTAATATATGAGTATGATACACCGTCAATCACATGGCCACGCCCCCCTCGGTTCTCCCCCGCAGAAGTACGCAACCTTTTGCTTTTTTAAATATATATTTTTTTTTAATTCTGCGTTCTAAATATTGTTTTAAATATTCTAATATGTCTTCTTGCCCATACTGATCATCGTGGTTTCGGATGTGACAGGGTTTAAAGAACACCCTGTATATATATATATATATATATACTAGATATTTTTATATTCCCAAACAGGTACTAATTTCCGGATAACCCTCGTATGTTGCCACCATGGTATTTTCATACATTTATTAACATCAAATGACTGAATAAATAATTTTAGGTTTTCAAAAAGTATCGTTATTATTCCGGAGAATCGATTGTGTCCACTGTCCAGTCAGTTCAATCCTAGCCAGCGTAAAAATCACGCCCCCATTACCTTAATCCGAAGCTAGTTCAGATGCACAGAGATTTTAATTACTGGTATGGACAAGTACCGTCAAATCGATATGAAGGTATTCTAGTAAGGGTCGCTTAGTACCAGATGCGAAAACCGTTGTCAATACAGAGTAATGAGAGCAGCCTCAGGGGGACAAATTAAAACAGTTCTCGATGGCGCGAGATAAATATTGACCATTTCAAAATAAATAATCGAGAAGTAACGGACACGGATGGCCAGCCCCGAAGATTGCGCCAGTAATATGAATGAACCATAAATGAACCTAACGGAAGAATAAACGCGAGTAAGCGGTGGCCTGATTCCGCAGTGTAAACCTGATAACAGCACAATAAAATACTGTAGAAAATGTCGCATAGCCAAATAAAACAGCTGTTAAATGCTGTCATAGAATTATTTACGGGTTTTTATCCATAACAGAATAAACTGTTTTGATCGTTTAGTTTGTAAACGCTCGTAACGACTGGGCTGGTATTCCAAACGAAATTATAGCGCGGTATAGCGCGTTTTTACGTACTAAATACGGATTATAGCGCGCTGTAAACGCGTTCGGAATACCAGCCCTGGAATTGACCTCAGGAAAATAAGAGAAGTCGTATTCAATTTTGTTCTCTGTTGACTATTATCCTAAGTCGCCTACAATCTGTATTGAATGCCGCAGCGAGACTTATTTTCGGAATCTCTAAGTTCAGTCATATCACTCCACTACTTCGGGAACTACACTGGCTACGTTTACCACAGAGGGTCGAATACAAACTCTGTTGGCTTATGTATAAGTCACTGCACAACTCGGCTCCGGAATATCTAAGGGAACTATGCATTCCAGATGAACTAGCTGACAGGCGTCTCACGCTTGGATCAGCTACGTCTACGGCGAGAGGAAAAGTTATTATACCTCTACGCAAACAGCGCACTAAATTTAGTGAACGCGCATTTGCGGTCGCAGGCCCTTTGGCATGGAATGCTCTCCCAGCAGAGGTGCGAGGCTGTGAAAGTGAAGTGATGTTTCGGAAAAAACTTAAAACCCACTTGTTCTCTAAATCATTTGAATAAATCCGTAGCACGTGACCACAAAATAAATTATTTTAATTAAATTACAAATTTAAAAGCTTCAATTAAATTAACTTAACAACAGAATCACCATGTAAAGCGCCCTTGAGGTATTTTATTACGGAAATGGCGCTATATAAATTATCCATAATAAATAAATAAATAAATACTCGGAATATTACAAATTATCCAAGTATGCCTAATTCCTTCATCAATATCTGGTTTCTTCAATCAAACATTTGAACCAATATTTCTGCTCACCCTAATGACCTATTCAACTTACGTCTTAGTTCTGTCTTCACCTGCTAGATTATTATTAGTTGTCTTTTGGTATACTGACTGATCTAGCTTTGCAACATTACTCGCTTAGCAGAATTCAAAAGTTCTTAAGCTGAGCGAATAATTTGTAGAACCCGTGTAAACAGCCAAATATATAAGGGCGAATGTTCAAAAGCTTCACCTATCAACTATTTGTGTGACAAAGGAATTAAAAAAACATAGGCACTTTGAAGTTGATGTATACTTCATTAGTGAGAAGCCAGTTAGAGTATAACTCTACAATATGGACTCCTTACTACAACTACTGTCACCAAAATTCTCTTGAAAGAGTCCAAAAGAATTTCTTACGGTTTACTTTATATATATTTTTTTTATTTATTAAGGAAAAACACTATATAAGAATACAAAATATAAAAAATAGTACAAACATCCAGTTAAAGTTTTTCACAAATATAATGAGAGAACATGTTACACAGTAAAGAGAAAAATAATATATTATCCAAGACATGAAAAAAAAAAAAAAAAAGAGCTCTTAAGAAGGTTAAGGGATGAAGAAATAAAGTGGAGGAGTGGAGGAGAGGGATTTTCATAATATAGTTGACCAATTCAAAATTTTGATAATATTATAAAAAAATAAACATAATTAAAGGACAAATGTTTTATTTTACAGTATTTCAAAAAGTTTTTTTTTAAGTCACAAACAGTCAGTCAAGTTATAAATTTTAAACTAAGAATCAGTCATGAATTTTTAAATTACGATTCTTTACTAAAAACATTAAATTTGTTAAAACTTAACGATAGAAGAAAAATTATAGACCATTTAAATTTATTCAAAATTGTAATTTCAATATGGGATTGCCCTGAACTATTATCTCTCATCAACTTCAGGGTGCCTGGAAGAATGACTAGATAGGTGCCACCGTTTTGTAGCAACAATTCACGGACAGTGCATACTTGTAGTGCCGTATTAAACAGACTTCATGTACTCGGCAATAGTTATTGCCACGCATCTGATATATTTAGTGTAGGGTATTGTTCCTATAGAATAAACCTTTTGAACTTTTTCAAAGATGGTGAATGGTAATTATATTTATTTATTCATGCATTTCATAATATATACAGTTTTTTGCTCACTTTGCCCAGCTGTATGAAACAGTACTTATGATTTTCTTGTTGTATTACTGTAGAATGTTTTATTATTTAAACTTTCTACTGAATATGCTGTATAATTTTTAGGTTATTTGTTTTAATAAATCTTAGGTATAAGGAAATTCATGTTTTTAAAAAATACATCAATGTTTGTAAAAGGCAGATTTGCTGTTTATGTTAATAAAATATATTTTTTAAAAAGAGCGATTAAATCGTTGCTAATTATCTTTTTGAATAGAGAATTGGACTCTGGAAATATCAACTAGTAATGACCGTCCACATCAGTAGTAATTTTATTTTTAAATATTTAGCAACTGGTACAGATAGAGATTAGAGATGCTACCAAAAAAGCGTGCCTAAGAGCGTGCTAAAGACGAGTGCGCTTTTTGTTGCTTGAGATAAGCGTACTCATTTTAAGCATAGTCCTGAATATGCACGCTCAAGCAAACTCCAATACACGTGTCATTTACTAGCAGGCTCTTTACCAGTGTAATAAAAAACATGAAAAACCAAGCAGCCACACGCACAGACTTAAACGAAATAATCCTTTGAATGCAATTCATCCAAAAACATCATCTGTCAACACACAAGCTTAAAAATCAACCGTCGTCGATTTGTAGCTCGATACTAGCAATGTTTTCGACACACATGCCACTAGGTAGCAAGTGCTCAATAATAGTATGCTTTCGTGCTACGTTGTAACATGTCTATATGTACCTTAGACTCTAATTTTGTAGTCGTTTTGGAAAAAAAATCTAAAGTGAAATTATACATTTTGTATATATAATACACGAGTTTGATTCTCGTCTTAGTTTATTTATTTATTAACGGACATTGTCCATGTACACAATTTATAGGGTTTAAATATTACAATTAAAAAATAGTTTAAAACATTAAAAAAAAGAAGAAAAGAAGCATTGACAAACATAAGGGACATCAAGACAAAATCTGGACTATTTATTTAGTGCTCGTTTAAATCGTTGTAAACTAAAACCAAAAAAGTCCAGATCTGGTCTTGAGTTAACAATACGACAAAGACGGATCATTGCAGAATTAGGACCATAGTTTGTTCTATGCAGATCGATGAACAGTACTTCATTGTTTATCAACCTACGAGTCGGAATATTGAATTTTACTTGTCCCAGTAATGATGGAACATCGATCATACCATTTAGTATGGCGAACATATATATATATGTATATGGAATCAATATTATTTCTACGTTTTTATAGACTAGAAATATTTAACATTGACTCAATATCAGCATACTTTACTTTTCGAAGCAAGCGATGTTGGACTGATTCAATGTGATTTATGCGATTGACATGGAATGGAGACCAGACCACGAAGGCATATTCTAGAAGTTGAGCAGTTGAGTTGAGCAATAAAGAGTTTTGATTGTACGGACATTAGTAAAATCAGAGGATATTCTGTTAATGAAGCCAAGTAATTTCAGTGATTTATTTACTGTATTATCCATATGCTCGTTGTATGTTAGTTTATAGTCCAAAACAACTCCTAAATCTTCGATGGACTTAACTACACCAATTTTGGAGTTTTCTATTAGGTACTCAAAGGAAATCGGTTGTTTTGTTCTATGAAATGACATTATTTTGCATTTTTCATTATTTAGTTTCACCATTGGTTAAAAGAGTTAGTTAGAACACAACCATAACAGTTTCGGGTATTCTGAATTGCATCAGGTATAAATGTTGCCAATTTTGAATAGTAATTTCTCATATCAAATATGTCAATCGAAGCTAAACTGGCAGTGCACAACGGAGTTTTAGTCCCAACACCTATGTATGGAAGTGAAACATGGAACTGGCAGAGGAAGGATGAAAGCCGAGTGAACGTGGTTAAAATGCGATCTCTTAGACGAATGTGTGGGAAATCAATGTATGACAGGGTTACGAATAATGAAATCAGGCGAGAGTGTAAATCTGAGTCAAGCATAATTGTTAAGATTAAGAAATGGTCTATGAGATGGTTAAAGAATGGTAAAACAAGTATATATGGCGAAAATGAACGGCAACGTGAGACGAGGACGACTAAGGAAGACGTGGCATGATCAGATAAACCAAAATCTTAAGTCTGGTCATGTCAAAAGCAGACAGAACCGAAAGGCATGTATGACAAGATGTATGAATGTGGAAGAGGCTAGGATTGTAAGCCAGTATAGACGTGTGTGGCGGTCCATTTTCTCTGCCTACCCCACGGGGAAATGGCGTGATGGTAGTAGTAGTAGTAGTAGTAATTTCTCATTTATTTGGGGGGGGGGGGGGTATTTGAGATTTTAGATTTTGAATCCTACGAGCCATGAGTCCATATGCGATCACGAGATTGATTCAGAAGTTTCATTACTTACAGACGTTGCTCAAGAAGATACCATTGAGTTTTTTCCGGTGCAGTTAGGATTTACAATGGACAACTTACTATACATTACGCAACATCAAACGGCAAAAACTGTACCAGAAACTAAACAAAACTTGAAACTTCATAATACAGCTATACGCCATACCTGCCGTTGCGTCACTTCTTGAAATAATATCTCGTATAGTGTGTTCATTGGCAATAAACGGAAACGCACAAAAACTACAATAAAAAAATACGAAGAGAGTTGTGGTCTCATGGAAGTGTCGTAGACTCACGAGTTAGAGATCCGATATTTTTTTTAAATATTTTTTTTTTGTTTATTTATTTTCAGTTCACAAACAGTAAAAGATATCACAGTATAAATACAATTCATAAAATGAAAAATAATAACACTAAACATCTTTCACCAATTATATGTGAACACCAATATTTTTTTTTTTTTTTTAAGTTTTATTCATTTTAACAAATAAGTAACATACATAATTGTATTTTTGTTCCCGCAAAGCCGAAGCTTGTCTGCGGGTTACATTACATTTAAAAAAAAAAAATTATAAGTAAGTACATAGTTTAATAATAATTGAAGAATAAAATATATTTATACACTTAAGTTTCACTTGCTGTTTAATAATTTTTTGACTATTTTTTTTAATGAAATTAAGTTTTTTTCTTCACGATTTTTAGCTGGTATTAAATTGTACAGTTTTGGTACTACACTACCCATTGTTCTGTCACCATAGTAGTTTTTCTGTCGTGGTACCATCAGCTGCTGTGCTGATACTTGTCGGGTCATGATCTGGTGGTTTATTTTGGATTTAAAACTGCAATCGAGGAAATGATCTGTCATTATCTTATACTGACACTGTTTGTTAATTGGCAAAACGTTAACAAAATCAAATAATATTTTATTGTTGTCTTTTGCCTCAATCTTTATTTTTACAGATACGATAATTTTTAAGATTTGTACCTGTAAGTTCAAGACTCTATCCGTATAAGATTTAAAACTTAGTCCCCATATTATTAATCCATATTGAATAATTGGGTCAACTAGCCCCGAGTAAAGTAGTCTCAGCACTGGGTATGGTATGTATGGTTTTAAATGGTACATGTTAAGTAGGCAAACTCTTAGCTTATTGCAAACTGTTTTTATCTGTTCTTCCCAATTAAAAGTGGAATCTATAATAATACCGAAATACTTATATTTTGATACGTGATCTATTTTTGTGCATTTGCAGTCTTGCAGATTGATATGCAAGCATTCGTGAGTGTGTGCATATATTAACAAATCAAAAAATATAGACCAAAATTTAGTTTTCATTATATGTTATTTAAGCAGTTTATTAGAATTTATGTAAGATTAATTTGAATAAAATTTGATTTAAGATAGATGCAATTTATACAATCGAATATAATTTTACTAGATTATTAATAAAGTCTCGTAGTAGTAATAAGTTTTTTTAAATGTATATCAATAATTATAGTAAAAATAGTCATAATAAAATAACAAATAAAAAACATTGCGTACTCTTATTTAGTGTATCCGTTTTATTATTGTTGTACATGTTAGTTAGGGTGAGTATATATATTTAGGGTGTGTGAGGGTGTGTGTATATGTGTATGGGTGTGTGAGTATTGTGTGTATGCGAGAGTGTGTAGTGAATAAAGGTGAACTTATTGATCAATGATTATGAAAAAAACTGTTTTTCTTTTTCTAAAAACCTTAAGAGGAAACGAAGAAAAAAAAACTTAATAAGAACGCTCCGGCCTAAAATCCAAATTAAAAATATGTAAAAAAAATAATAAAAGTAATAAAAAACAATATATATATATATATATATGTAAGTACTCATTATTCACAGGGATCTGTCACAAAAGACATTCACAGGTCGCAGTGACGTCGCAGCACTGACCCCCCCCCCTCTAAGAATAAGAATAAGCACTCACTATTCGAACACAAGAACATTTATATTTTTTCTATGAAAGCAGTGTTAACATAAGATGTGTCCATTTCTTCCCAAATACAAAAAATGAGCACAAAAAGTAAAACGAAATGGCGAAGGTTACACGTGATTCGAAAGAAAATTTTATGTTCTACAAGATATTGTCGTGGCTGTTAAGTTACATGAATTATTTTATTTGATTTCAAGCCTTCGAAATGGAATGTCACGTAGACGAAAGTAAACATTTTCGACACCTTCCGTTCCCGTTCAATCGAGTGAATAAAGCTGCCAACGCTGCTCGCGATATTTGCACAGTGTATGGTGAAGATGCTTTGAATTATTGATTAATTTGTTGTAATTCGTTTTTGTTGTGTCTTCTTGTTCTCTTCATTTGGAAAAAGCGGATAAAAATTATGTCAACACTCAATATATAAAAAGAAATAACTTTCAACATAAACATGTCATGTCGACCGTGCCGGGAACTAAAGCTGTATACAGTATACTAGCAAGAAATTAAATAGACCACTGACTTTGTCATTTTACAGTTAAATGTAAAATAAAATAATACCAGAAATCGATTAAAAAAAAAGATTGAAAACTGAGAGGTAATTTTAGATGTTTCCTGGAAAGTAAAATAAATTTAAAGAATCTTTTACTTCAAAAAAATCAACGGATTGAAGAATTTCTTTATATCTGTGGGAGTCGCAGTATTCTTGTGCATGCTTATCACCAGACAAGTGTATTTTGTTTTCTGGTTATCTTTATCTGGTTAGTGTCAGAAAAGGAGAGACATTTCGGCTATGGACTTTAAAGGAACTTCTTCGAGAGAAACTGGGCCATTGAAAGACATCAATAATCAATAGGCCTGCAATTTCAGTTAAAGAGATCACGCCATTCTATGTCCTGACCATTTATTGTCTTCATTACCTGTACTTTCCTAACCGTGTAAGATACAACCTCTTGTCATTAAGTTATAGCGACATATTACGGAATGGATGTGTAGGATTAAGTTGTCGAGGGTTGGTGGAGCTCCTACCCCAGTTAGAGATTGAGAAAAGACATGAGGTTGCTGTTTAATGCGTATTTACTTAGTGGTAAATAAATAGTGAATTGTGTTGCGCGAGCGATGAGAAGCCGTATTAACCGCACTTACATGCTGGAACTGAACGACTGATGCTGACTGGCTGAACTGGGCGTTGACTGCGCCCTGTGGTCTCTTTATAGACCACGTTACTTTGTTCCCCAAAGTCTAAAATCTGCCTAAATATTGTATTATTTAAAAATAGTGATCTTTTAGGCAGATCGCAACGAACGGACTAGATAAGTGTGGATTCGCGTAATCTTTCAAGCAATGCTGACCGCGTACGGAAGACGTTTCACCATTCGCCATTTCAGCGGCCGACCAACTACTAATGCTGCCAACCGACAGCGCCAGTCAACCGACCAACGGTGAATGGAATCAACAATCTTCGGAATGCAGACGTATCTCACCGTAATCTCTCTACCGGTAAAGGTGCAGCCGCGCCGGTAACA